>NW_020897742.1:13009871-13037112 GCF_003984885.1 Neopelma chrysocephalum
CCAAAGAGCTCAGCAGCATCTGCAAAGCAGGATGTTAAACGCTGCAGGGCTGCTTCTGTGTGGGCAACAAGGGCGGCATCATCAGCATAGAGCAGCTCCCGGACAAGATGGTTTAGGGTCTTAGTATGGGCCTTCAGTTGCCTTAGGTTGAATAGGCTTCCATCAGTACGATATCGAATGTAGATACCGTCCTGATCATCGAGGTCTGCCGTGGCCCTTTGGAGCATCATACTGAAAAAGACTGTGAATAGGGTAGGAGCGAGAACGCAGCCTTGTTTCACACCATTCTTTATTAGAAAGGGCTCAGAAAGTGTGTTGCCATATCTGACTTGGCCGTGCTGATCCTCATGAAGTGAGATGATCATTTTAAGGAACTTGGGGGGACAACCTAAACGTTCCAAAATCTGCCACAGACCTTTTCTGCTCACAGTATCGAAAGCCTTGGTGAGGTTGACAAAGGTTACATAGAGACCTTTGTTCTGTTCCCTACACTTTTCTTGCAGTTGTCTGAGAACAAATATCATGTCTGTAGTGCTCCTGTTGGCTCTGAAGCCACACTGACTTTCAGGTAGAGTTTCTTCTGCTATAGCGGGTATTAGTCTGTTCAGAAGTATTCTTGCCAAGATTTTGCCAGAAAAAGAGTAGAAGCAACTAAAAACCACAAGGTTTGTTTAATTTTAAGATACATACGAATGTTCCTGCCTTGGTTATCACAAAGATCAAGATTGTAAAAAAAGGGTTGAGAATACTTTTCTGGATCAGGGTCACATTAAGAATAAGAGAGCAGTCATTAGCTGGTTTTGTACAGACTGTGAATTAATCTTCAGACAGAAAAGAAGCTGTTATGTTTATCATACATTTGTGAAAGTTTCCTTCCCTGTCTTTCCTACTTGTACAGAATCTCAGAACTTGCAACAAGGAAACTTGAAAATATCCAGAAAAATCTATCACAAAAATTCTTTCTTTGCCATATTAGATCATCTGTCTCTCACTGCTGTCTCTAGATGCTCACAGAAAAATCTCAGAGCTTTTTAAGCCTCATATGATAGATCAGCACTTCCTTTAAAAAAACAAAAACAAAGATCTGCTGTTGTTGTTTGATCATAGTTAATACAAAGACCTAATTCAGTATTTCAACTATAAATGCACCAGACTGGCAGTTTGATGTAAGTAAATTCAAACTAATATAATGTTAATTTGACAAATTTTCCTCTCCAAAAAAATGAGAAGACCTGTTCATGTGCGTATTCATGGTCTTTAAGTTTTGGACCTGCACTTTACACCAGACATTTAAGCACTGCAATGTTTGAAAAAGTAAGTTTCTTAAAACCTATTTCACAAAGTAAACAACAAAGGTGATCTCTGTCCTGGCCTGACATAATAACTATGGTCACATGTTTATTGTTCTGCCTAGACCTATCGATGTGTCCAGTTCACGATCTTTCTGAACATAGATTTTGGTTAGAAAGAGACACTTATGAAATCCAGTATGCCCTATGCTGCATACAACACAGATTTTCATCCACTATGAATAGCACCAAGTCTGTAATTATTTGCTAATATTATTTTACGTGTGAAACAATCATTTGCTGGGCAATCAGGGAAATTACATTGCCTTTGATTTTTTGCTTTCCTTGAAATCAATTAGCATTTTTTCTTTTGATTCATTATTTTTAGCTTATTTTTTCAAATTATTTAACATTCAGTATATTTCTCCTCCCCACCCTTATTTATATCAGCAAATTAATTTTTGCACAGAAAATGTTTTATCCAAACAAGTACAGTTCTTTCAATTTCTATGTCAAGAGGCATAGACTACAAAATAATCAAAATGCAAATCTGAAACCTTCCAAAAAGTGTAAACAATTTTTAAAAGTTATTTTCAATAGGTAGTTTTTAATTCTGTCAGCACTGTGAATATTTTAAGTTATATTAACTAGTTTAAATACTAAAGATGCAGCCTAAATTTCACTATATATTGTAGTGAAAACCAGTGCAACATGCATTGTCCTAAAACACTTTATTATCATTGTAGAATTCACTATTTAAAACAGAAATTCTGCTCAAATGACATTTTGGAAAAAAAATGTCCTGAATAAAATATGGAATAATTACTGGAACCATGTTCATCTCATGGTTATTTTGTATTCCCTTTTCTCAATGCATGTGATGATGAAATTGGTATTTATATCGTCTATGAGATGTAATAAAAAGTACAGTTAATTTGCCTTTTGTTTGTTCTATGCTTCTATCCAGCTAAGAGTATGTCCATCAGCTCTGTGTTAATTCTTTCTACTCCAGAACAGTAAGGTCTGAGTTGGCACCTTATGTCACCGTCAAATCCTGAATGTCAAATTGGAATGAACTTATAGTTGGGAAAAACATGTTATTCTAATTCTCTCTTTCCTTTTTGTTTTTATTTTTCTCTTTTTCCTTGTCATTATTCATCTTCATTCATTTATTTTTCATCTTCGCTCCTCATTTGTTCTTCCTTTTGTACTTAACGGTCAGATTGACCTTGCAACTCCAACAATTATGTCTCAGGTGAGAGGATCAACTTATATTTGGGTAAGAAAACTAACAGTTGGTAGGATTTTTGTTTATTGTAGATTGCAAATTTTTATTTTTTTCCTTTATAAGGTACGACACGTTTGGTGATGGTTAGGAAGATCTTGATGGCACTGTATTATGGTATACAATGGCATAACAGACAATGAGAAAAGGAACATGTATCATATTTCATGATCTATATGTTTTCTGCTCATGATGTGCTTTGAGTATGATTGTACTTCAGCATGTCTCCAACAGGCTTAAGAAGAACCTACCTTGGGATAAAAACATTGCTGGCTGGGCTGTAACATGCTTGGCCTTACCTCCCTTAGCTCTTCCACCTGCTTAGACTGATAGAAGCACTCTGTGTATACCTGAACTATTCCCAGTGACAGAGGCTGAGATTCTGACCTGGTCTGAATGCATGCTTAAAGAGTATGAACTTTAATCATGTCCGTATTCCAAAACAAAACCAGATACCATCCTCAGCTTACAGCAAGATGTATGCTGAGTCTGCTCACATATTGTGGCTAAACTTTTGACTACTGCACATACTAATGCTCCACAGACTCCCTATGATGCGAGTACTCTGGTTAGTAAAGGAACAAAGATCCATATTTCCCCCTCCGGTATCCCCAGGTACTTTGTGTTCCAGCTGGTATGTGACCGCCAGCACTGAAGAAGAAGGAACTGCTTTCTGAAAAAAGGCTTAAAGGACTTCATGTAGCACTGTCCTTTAAGATGTTTCCTTTGTGTCTGCTCTGCATTGACAGAATGCTTCAGAACATCTCACCTGCCTGGTACAGTTGAGCACCTGAATACAGCACTCTAGAGCAAAGCACCTTAGCCTGCAGTATTTTAAACTAGTTAAGACCCTAGATTTCATAAAAGTGGGAAGGCATAGGGTCATTTACATAGCCAGGCAGCTGGCATTTCACAGAGAGCACTCACTCTTGCTCACCTACAATCAGGGAAAAAGACCTTCAAATATCTATGATAGTTAAAAAGTATGAGGTTGCTTCATCTCATGTAAAGGACAAATATATCAACATAGCAGAGGTTACTTGATAAACTCTGTCTGATGTTGCAGAATGGCAGACCTATGCTGTTATGAATGCCTTTTAACTGTAATTAATATATAACTCATTCAAATATTTCCTTTCTTCTGTTGTCACATTATTATTTCCAAACACATAAAAATATCTGAGACCTGTTTATGTTCTCAATCAATATGGCTTCAATAATAAGATTTATTTTATTCATTTATTAATAAGCTGATAGCATAGTAGGTAGAAGATGCTAAAATATTTTTAATTAATTTTCTGAACAGATTTTCAGTTCTTCAGCATCACATAATAAATTATAAAATATCAAATGTTAAATTTGTGTTTGTTCATTTAAAAGTAATGGTATGCACTGCATTTTTATTCCTGATAATATAGTAATATTTTATCCTTTCCTTTTTACTGCATACATGTCCAATTTTATTAGCATGATACTCAGTAATTTAGAAATAACTAGTTTGAAGTGACATTGTGACTTGATTATACTTTTGCATGTGCTCTAACATCTTGCAACTGAACTGTTGTCTCTTCATGGCAGTGTAACATGGTGCTGCAAGCATGCTAGTATTGGACTATCTATAATCATCTGCAGTATCTCCTTTCTCTGTTGGAAAGTAACTCATGCAGCAGGGAACTACTCAAAGGTATCACAAGAGACTCTTTCTATATTCTTTTAGAAATTACCAATTTTATATTATTAGTTCTAATATCAGTGATATAAGCCCCCTAGGTTCAGCAGTCATGCAACCATGCAGTGTGGAAACGTGGACTATTTATGTAGATCATCTCAGCTCAGAAATGTATAAACATATTGTAAGCATCACAAGTATATTCAGGAGTGGTATTTTCTTTCACCCTTTATAACATTACAGTGGTGCTATGGCTTCAAGGTTTTCTAAACATTGTCTGATATTTCAACTATGATAGATGAACACCAGAAACGCAAGACAGTGTTTTTGGATGTGTGTTGCAGCAGCAGTTTCATCAGAACTTCTGAAGAGAGAAATCACCTCAGTATTCTTACTTGCCACATGTCCCTTTCAATAATCCAGCAAGGGCGTTAGATAACTTAAACTACAAAGATTTCTTAACCTTTGTGATCATTGCTAAGGTTTTCCCATAGATCATAACTCATTTCTCCTGGAAATATAATTTTGCATTTGGCTGTATTTTCAAAGGCTTTTTTTTCTGTACAGAAGAGTATGGGAAAGATGTGTGTAAATTATAGAAATCCTGTTTAATTCTGTCCACCTGTTTCTTTATTTAGAATGTGTTAATTCACTGAGAATTTGAAATTGTAGACTCAGAGTGTATGGCTGAGCCACTGGGCAGTCAGTATGTTTTCCTGGTCTCTCTGATACAGGATGTCTTTTGTCTGTCCTTTGCCATTATTTATCTTTCCAATATGACTTACATTGTCTGAAAAATATCAAACACTAGTCTGATGTTTAGATAATTGATACAACTGTTGAACATTATCAAGTACAATGTCAATATTAGTAAGAACCTACCAGAGCTGGTAGTGTATTATCTGAACTGTCCATTAACAGATTTGCAAACTTTGTGAACATACTATTCATTAATATATACATTAATTCTTAATCAAAATAAAATGCAAATATAACACTGAGTGTATTCCAAAAGCTTTAGTGTATTACACCTTTTCAGTTACCAGTTATTAACCTTCTCGTATAATTAAATCAGTTGTGTTTTACAAGAGCCATAAAAAATATCATTCAAATTGCACTCTTCTTTCACTTTTTTAGTAATATCATCCTGTATGAATTTTCCTATATCTCCCTAAGGATTTAAGTCAATCTAGTCAACTTCTACTTAGTCATCTTCCTTCATGATTTTGGAGTACTGACACAATAATTTTCTGTCTTCTGGTAAATCCAGTGGGCCAGAGTTCTCTCAGGGATTCTGTCCTTCAAGTCTTTTGAGACAGTTAATTTAAAAACTATCATTAGTGAATCTTTTTAGCTTTTCCACTGACTGAGTGAATGACTGGCAACTTGTGGGACTTTTTTTGTTGTTTTTTAAGCAAAATATGAATATTGACTTATGCCTCTGGTCATGTCACCATACACAGATAATAAATTCTTGCATCAGGTAACATGACGGAGAAGTGCAGGAAATCCACCTGATATGTGCCTCATTCTCCTTGTGAGACTCTAGATGGATAAAATCTCAGATCTGTAACTTGAGAAACGAAGACATGTAATTATGTAACCTTTAAAAATGGGTAAAAGGGAAAAGAAACTGTTTCTAGGGTTGCCCTAAGCAGGCTAAGACATCACTTCCATCAAGAATTTTCCACAGCTCTGAGATCACACAATTGTATGCACTGGATTTGCTATGTTTACTTTCTTCCTGTTTTAAGAGTACACAGAAAAGGGTAGATATAACATGCTACTACTAGCTATAAAATAATGTATATCTATTATAGTTAGAGATAATGGGATTCTTATGATTGTCAACCTTTTTTGTTTATATATGACTGATATTTGTTTATCTGTAGTCCATTTGCTTTGTACTTTTACTTGTTACTTTTATCTCACAATGAACTAGAATGAATGTTTAGACAGACTTATGCAATCCTGTCTTTCTTCTTGAAGTGTTACCCATTTCTATTCAAATCCTTTTTCTGTCTGAATTTTTCCTTATAGCCAATTTTCCTTGTAATTTGTCTTGGCTTTGAGAAGCGATATTGAAAAACATTTAAAGAAAAATGCAATCATCAGGCACAGTGTTCACACAGGGAAATCCTGTTTAACTAATTCGATATTCTTCTACAATAAGGCTATCTGCCCAGTAGATGAAGGGAAGGCAGCGGTTGTTTTTTTTCTGAATTTTAGTAAGGTTTTTAATACTGTTCCTCACTACATCCTTCTGGACAAGTTGACCAACTGTGAGCTGAGCAGGTGCACAGCGTGCCAGGTGAAGAACCAGCCAAATGGCGAAGCTCAAAGTGTTATAGAGAATGGAGTTACGTGTGATTTGTGACCAGTCACCAGTGGTGTTCCTTGGGGATCAGTTCTAGGACCAGTACTGTTTAACGTATTTATCAATGATCTAGACACAGGATTTGAATGCACCATTAGTAAATCTACTGATGATACCAAACTGGGAGGTGTTGTTGACTCTCTCAAGGGAGTGCAATCCCTGGCAGAGTAATCTAGATAGACTGGAGTATTGGGCTATGATTAACAGGACAAAATTTAACAAATCCAAATGCCAGATTCTACACCTCGGATGTAGTAATGCTGGGCAGAAGTATAAACTGGGAGAGGAACAGCTTGAGACAGCCCCACAGAAAGGCTTTTAAAACAGGTGTGAGTACTCCCATGTAAATGTTCATATAGGTAATTTAAATATGAGATTTACAAAAGTCACAGTAACCAAAACCTAACTTTGCATATTGAAAGAAATTTTAAGAGTCAAACAACACCAAATTAGTGTCAATAAGAATAATAAAAAGTCTGATCAAATAAAAAGGGGCTAAGCTAAAACAATGTACCATAAATCAGAGAAATAAGGGAACAAAAATCATTGCATCTAAAGTAACATGTTAAAAATTTCCCCAGAATGTACTTTCAATAAAACATTGAGCAGCTGACCTTTTTCATCTATTCCTCTTTTATGAAGTATTAAAAGTGTCTTCATGGGGAAATCTGGCAATGAACCTCACTCCTTTCAATCTCCACTCACTCAACCATCTCAGTTGTTTGATCTTTAGCATCAAACATTCTGAATAAAAGCAAAGGTATACTATTTATATCATATTTCTGTCTTCACTGGCTTTGGTAAGGTCTTGGATGTAATCTAGAGTAAAAAAACTGGCTGCATAATATTATAAACGTTTTTATGTCCTTTCTTTCTCTACCTTATTGTTTTCTTCTTCCCTATCTCTGCCTTTTTTGCCTTTGATGAAAAAAGCTGGTTTAGTGAACTAAGACTATCTTTATCACAGTGCTACTGTGAGCCACGTGGAAAGAGCAGCTAAAAAGCAATCTCTTAAATCGCCTGATGCTCTACAAGTTTGCAGGGTCTTAAAGAGCTGCCTGTTGTGTGTCCTGTTCTCTTCCCTAGCCTTTTGTGTAATTTCTCTTGTTCAATCTTAAGTGAAGGAAGATCTGACTTCAACAAGGACAGCAATAAAAAACTGCTTTTGACCTTCTCAGTTAACCATTGGGTAGAACTGATTCTGCCTCAAGGGCAGGAACCAGATGACCTTTCCAGACCTTTTCTACTATAAGATCTTATCATTTAAAAAAAAAAAAAAAAAGAAGTTATTACCATCCTTATTACCATTTAAAAGACTTTCAGAAAAGAAGCTCTTTAGAATAACTCTTAACAGCTAAAGTAAAATGAAATAAGTGATATTGCAAAAAACAGCCTTAAATTACTTTAATGACTTCATGCCCTACATGTCTAAGAAAATTACACAGGTTTTAATGGTTTTTAAATAGGAAACCAAGCAGAAATATATACATATATATCTGATTCTATGACTACTACCTGAAACACAAAACCACTCTGAATTCCTTTGTGTTTTACAATGGCCTTGAAAGGACTTGCAAACCTGGTTTGGGGGCTTATGTATGAATGTCCCTGATTCCACACTAACAAACTGGTAGAAGAAACAAAATGAGCAGGTACTGGTATCACAGGCAAATGCTGAATCTAGGGCCTTTTTTTTTCTCTTTATTATTCTGCTTAAATTTTATACAGAGTTTGAGATAATAATGATGCAACTATGAACCAGCCAAAAATGTAAATAATGTCCTCTGAGTGGTCTGTTCAGAAAACTCTCAGCTCAAGGCTGTGTAGTAGGCTTATATGCAAATAATTCTGGGTGAAAATGTATCCTCATATTTTGGAAATAATATGTATTTGTCATGCGTATGTCATGAAACGATCGAAGTAATATTTCAGATCTGAACCACTTGATGGAACTTTTGGACATTTTCCATTGAAGATACAGAATATCACAAAAAGTGAATGAACTATAATGAAGGTTTTACATGACATTGCAACACAATAACCTATAGAACTGGAGAGACCAGAGATGGTACAAGTCAGAGAAATCAACATCAAGCTTATTAATCCAGTAAGACATCTATGCTGACCATATTTCCTTTAAATCAAAATAGTATTCCGTAAAGAATCTCAGCAGTACATGGAGGCTGGTGGTAGTGTGAAAGGGAGAAAGGAGATGGGCATTCATTTGTTATTCTGAGATTTTCTTGACATTGGAATGTAAACTGGACCATAGTGGGAAGGGAAAGGTATAATAAGGTTCAAAGACATTATTTCAAGGGTGGCAACACTGAGATCTGAGGAAATGGAGGCAATGGACTGCCCTAAAAAGTGTTAGACAGGGTATTTGCCTTATATCTATATTGTTGATTCACTAATTTTATTCTTTTCTAAATTTTTGCAAAGTTTGTCTTTCATTTGATAAAGATTTTGCCTTATAAACATTATTTTTTGACTGAAGAGGCAGTACCTATTTTGCTGTTTGTTATTTTTTCTCATATATCTTAGGTGGTTGTGTAAATTGATTAGATTCTACAATTTAAAAAAAAAAATAATAACCTCCAGTCCTAGATATTAAATCCAACTCTATAGCTTAATTGTCAATTTTTTAGACATCCTAACTATTTCTAAACAAATCAAAGAGCACAGAATAAAGACGCCCAACCTACAGTCCAGTGCCAAAGCAATAGAGCGATACTACTCCATTACAGTTGCATTCACACTAAATTTGCTGTTTAGGATTCCAAACTAGTAAGTCTGCATTGAGTACACTGAAAGAAGATACATCCATTCTTTTCTTGAAATTCTTCGAAATTAATTTTATATCTGGACTTTTATTTTAAGTCAGATTCAAGTCCCATGAATAATATTTAATTCCTAAACACCACATTTTTCTGGTTTAAAATAATTAAAATTCACTTAAACTTTCATTCTCAGGTTATAAAGACAAAAATATTTGTTCAAGATTCTGTATTAACTCACTGAAGTTTTTATACAAGATTTTGGAACAAATATTCATGAGAGAGATCAAATTGACTTCTTCTGTCAAATGCACGTTGAAATTTTGGAATCACCTCTAAACATCCACATGAAATGCCTCAGAAAGTTTTCTGTTTTCCTATTTGCTCTCATCTTCACTGTTGTCAGTGTGGGGGTTTTAAGCTATTAAAAAAGATTAATAAAAGATTAAAAAGAAGTGTAAAAAGGATCTATTAAGAACAGAAAAAAAAAGAACAGGGAAAGGAGATTTATTAGGAGAAAGACAATGTTTGAGAGTCTTGTCCTGAGATAAAAAGGGTTTTCCCCTGGAGTTAGAAAAGTGGTTAACCCCAGGGGGGTTCCTAGTGTGCCAGGGCCAATCAGAAGCTACATTTCTCTACTGTAAAAATCAACATATGGCATAGGCTGGAAGAGAAGGAACTTGAGGTAGTTGAAAAAGTTGTAGCCATGTTGCGAAGCCATGAGGAGGGAGGGCCAGCAGGCCCTCCCCTCCAGCCCCTGGCTGGGGGGCCTGGAGCAGTGCAGTAGCTGAGTGGAGCCACCCCCCCCAAGGCTGGTGATCGAGGGGGACTCTGAAAGAATAGAGAGACCCCTGGATCACACCTTCTTCCCCTCTTCTGTGAGAGGGAAAGAAGACGGTTGCGTGCAGAGTTGAACAGAGATAGTGGTGGCTGAAAGCCAGAAAGATAGCCAGCAGCAGCGAGATGGCATGGAGCCAGGCTCAAAGATGCAGAGAGATGTTCTGCAAGGAGGGAGAGCTGGCAACAGAACAGAGAAAACTCAATGAAGACTGTTTTGGGGGTAAGACTGAATTAATTCCCCCCAAAATTCCTTTTAGAGATCCTCTTTTGGAGAGAGAGGTGGACTTCCATTTGAAGGGAGTTCTGAAACGCAGCAGCACTGGAGAGGAGGAGTGAAAATCTCCAAGAAGTCCCCCAAAGGCTTGGGCTCGAAGGATTGAGATTTTCGCAAAGTAAGAACAAGAAAATTCTGACTGCAATACTCAAATCTGCTGTCTTAAAAATAAGACACTAACTAATACCACAGAAACTAATTTGAAGTAACTGTGACCTGAAGAGTGACAAAAGGACTTTTCTCTTTTCTTCCTGGATTCTTGTTGAAGAAAAGAGAGATTTGATCTAATGTAAATATATTATTTCATAGTAGAAGAGATAGTTAAGTTGTTACCTATATATATGTATGTAAATAAACCTTGTGAGTATTTTCCCCTTCCTCCAATACTGAGTAGCTGTGTTTTTTCTGAAAACCCTCTCACATTGAAGCAAATTGTGGGAGGGAGGTTTGAACTTGAAAATTGGATTTTAGAGGGTCTCAAACTGCGACAAGTTGAAGACATAAAGAGTAAATAATTTGAAGACCTTACACTAGCATTAGAAATTAAAGCATAAACTGTGTTTTTTACATACTAATATTTACACATTATTCTTTACATAGGCAAAGAGGGGAAACCAGAAAAGACAGAGGCTTCCGTATACTTTGAATTAGAAGCCAGCAAAGAAGATCTAGAAATGGCCACAATTTTTAATTAATCCTATCCTTCGTGGAGTTTGGTTTGGTTTGTTTTGGTTTTGTGTTATTTGGGGTTAAGGGGTTTTGTGGGTTTTGTTTGGTTGGTTTGGTCTGGTTTTAATTTGAGGGCCGGCACAGGACCCCTGCAGCGTGCACAGGAGCTTCCGACCCGTGCGCGCTCCTGCGCCGCGGGCGCAGGGGTTTCCGGCCAGCGCGTGGTCTTGCGCGCCGCGTGCAGACACTTCCGCCCCCCCTGCCCCCTGCCCCCCCCGCCCCCCCCGCCGGCGCAGGACCCCTGCAGCGCACGCAGGAGCTTCCAACCCGTGCGCGCTACGCTGATGACGCCGCCCTTGTTGCACACACAGAAGCAGCTCTGCAGCGTTTAACATCCTGCTTTGCAGATGCTGCTGAGCTCTTTGGGCTGGAAGTCAGCTTAAAGAAGACAGAAGTTCTCCATCAGCCTGCACCTCAGGAAATCCTCCATCATCCCCACATCACCATCGGCCAGTCAGAACTCAAATCAGTCGAACAGTTTAATCACTTAGGCAGCCTCATCTCCTCAGATGGTAAGATTGATGGGGAGATAGACAGCAGGTTAGCGAAGGCATATAGTGCTTTTGGGAAACTCCATAAAAGAGTATGGCGTAATAAACACTTGAAGAAAAGTACCAAGATCAGTGTTTACAGAGCCATAGTGCTGTCTACTCTTTTATATGGTTCCGAATCATGGGTCATCTACCGCCACCACCTGCGTCTCCTAGAACGCTTCCATCAACGCTGCCTCCGTACAATCCTGAACATCCACTGGTCAGATTATGTGACCAATACTTCTGTTCTCGAACAGGCAGCAATTACAAGTATTGAGGCCATGTTACTGAGAACGCAGCTGCGATGGGCAGGGCACGTCTCCAGGATGAAGGACCACCGCCTCCCTAAGATCCTGCTCTATGGTGAACTTGCCTCCGGCTGCCGCAAGACAGGAGCCCTGAAGAAAAGATACAAGGACTCCCTGAAGCAACAACTCAGCCTCGGGCATATTGATCACCATAACTGGTCTACTCTGGCCTCCAATCGGGAGGCCTGGAGACAGACTATTTATAACGCTGCTGATGCTTTTGAGAAAGCATGCAGGATCACTCTTGAGGAGAAAAGACAACGCAGAAAGAATCGAGCCTTGCAGAATATACCATCTAAGGAGTCTTTCTGCTGTGTCTTTTGCAACCGGACTTGCCTTTCTCGTATTGGCCTTTTTAGCCACCAACGCGCTTGCAAGAAACGTGGGTAGAGCCCTTCCCAAATCTTCGTTCACAAAGCCTAGCCATGATTGTGATGGGAAGATACATTATCTGCTTCAAAATAAGAAGATCCTGGTACAAAGTACAGTATGGAAGTTTGAAGCAGAATTGTTATTTCTAAGCATGAAAGATTTAGAGTTTAATAACATCTATTCAAGTCAAATGAATGAATTAGCACATGGTATTGCAAATCTAGTAGAAGCTATTTAAAAGTAAACTGTAAATCTAGTGGTAGTAACTTTGGAGAACAAATGCAATATCAAGACAAAAAGTGGGGAAGGATCATGATTCACGCAGCTGGTTTGCTTATAAAGCTATGCAAAGCATTAGAGAAGATTCTGAACAAGAACTAATTAGGGTCATAAAGGTAAATGGAACTTACATTACAACATGGTTTTATCTCATACAGATTGTGTCAGATTAAATATTTTTTTAGACAAGTGACTAGAGAGGCTAATGAAGTAAAGCTACTCTATTGACTTAAGCTAAACATTTGATAAGATATCTTGAAGGAAAATTAGCATTAACCCTGGTGACGGCAGCAATTAACATAAGGTGTGAAAGGAGTTTGTAGGAGGGAGACTATCCTCAGCTATACTCAAATAGCTAGACAGGCTGCAGAAAAATCAGTACCTCTCAAGCATCAGTGTTGGGACTGAACATATATACTATATTTGCTTATGACACTGAGATGAAAAATATATATATGCTTGAGAAATAAGCAACAAAGTGCTGAGTCTGCATCAAGAGGGTCTCATCGTTCTAAGGAAAAAACTCACACAAATGGAACACAATTTAACACCACAAACTTCAAAAGGCATATTTTCAAGAATTAATAATAAAAATTCGCTGCAAAAGGAACACTGTCAATCTGATGTGAGGAAATTGGTATATCTGGGTGTATTTGTTGGAGTTGAGTATGAAATGCCGGAGTAATGTAGCCTGGAAACACAGTTACTGTTAGTGTAGAATGCATTGACTGGCACATTCTTCTAAGAGAAAGCAGAATGTAAACATCACTACACAAGGCATCAGCAAGGCCTCATCTGGAATACTGTGTATATCTCTACTCATTTCTCTGAGGAATGATTAATTTAAATTGGATCAGATTCAGAGAAGAGATATGATTAAAGGAATGGAATATTTACCTTAAAAGATTAAGAAGAGCTCTGTTTACCCTAGTTGGGCAAGGTTAAGAGAGGATATAATGACTTTTTATAACTACATTGAGAGGGAATATATCAAGGAAAGAAAAATCTTTTAGTTTCAAGAATAATATAAGTACATGATAAATGGCTATGAATAAGCTTAGACTAGACATTATATAAGGTTTCAGATAATTTGGTGAGTGAACTTCTAAAATAACCAGCTGAATATCTTTGTGAGCCACAGAATCAAAATTGCTTTAAAGTCTAGTTTGCTCAGCCTATAGAAGCATTTGGAAAAAGTTACCAGAAACAGCAATACTTTGTGAAACTGTGGTTTACCGCCTCTGTGCAGACTGAAAAGGAATGTGGTTGGGATTTCCCTACAGGAAGAGGGGAGTGAGTGAAAGGGAAGTTGGGAGCTTGACTCACCAGGGTCAGCTCATCAAATCCTAAAATTGAATGCATTCCTCTGAATCAACTATAGCTTTATATTGACCAGCTGACAGGATGAGTGAACTGGAGACCTGGGAGGAAGAGCAAACTGCCAATGAGAGAGAGAAAGTGCTGGAGAAGAGAGTATTAATTCCCCATCAATAAACAGAACTGCCTCAGATACTCAAATGTTATTGCTTATTTATCTACCCTGTGAAAACTCAGCTTTAGCTAACAGCTTCAATCTAACAAAGTAACTTTAGGAAAACAGTGAAAACCAGACCCTAATTTTATATACAGTCGTAGTTATTAATGAGACTGATATCAGAACCTGATACAAAGCCTTTACATTAATCAAAATATTAATAGATTCAATCTCTGGAATTGTAGGAAAAGTTACTTGCTTTCCAGTCCATTTAACAAATATTTGCATTTAAAAAAACAAAACCAAAATACCAAAAAGAGCAGGTACATCAAAATACTTCCAAACAACTTAGATATTTTCATTAACCATATTTACTTTCATTTTTCCATACCACAGAAAAAAAAGTGAAGCTTTGTATTAGAAATGCATATCATAAATATTTATTTACTTGAAAATTTCACAATGATTCTCCCTAAGTTCTCTGAAGTCAGAGAGAAGATTATATTTTGAAACTCAGATAATATCTGCTAAGAACTCAAGAAGGAATATACACATTTTGTTGCAAACCAGAGACTCTTGAAGAAAGCAATTAGCCCTGGAAAAGATGATCTCTGTTACAGCATATCCTGCAGGGAATGGATGACATTACTATGAGCACGGATTTATGGAGTATTTCTTATAGAAATTAAGAATTTGATTCTAAAACAATAAGATACCATCAGAGATGAAAATTGAAAATATAGCATTAAAATACCATATATTGCAAAATATCATTCCATTAGGCACTGTAACTTCACAGTATTCCACTGTGTGTAAAAGAATTGAACCTTATTTTCTACAGTCTTGTTTTTGGAGATTAATCAAATCATTTATATCCTTTTAAATAGCTTCAGCTCTGTGAATTATCATTTGGCTTGTAGCTAATCCATTCATCTGTATAAAAACAAAATAATGTAATTCAACAGAACTGTAGTGAGTATTTATGGTCATCCTTAACCAAGGATTTGTGAACACAAATACATAAAGAATCTAAAGAATACACCAAAGCCATCTATTAATTTTCCAGAGTTGCACTTACTTGAACAGCAATCTGGATATTATTTGGCAGCAGTAAGATGTTATGAAGTCTTTTGTTAAACTTCCAATTAAAGAAAGTGATCCTTATAATATACTGCAAATTGTTAGTAAAAGTATGTTAAGACTCTACTATTTTTAATTTCTACTTATGCAGAACAGCTGGTTTGCAGACTTCTTGCACAGAGCACCACAGGAATCCAAATCTGTGCACAGTGCTATTTCACCATCTTCTCCAGATACAATGAGTTTCAGCCTGTTCTTTGATCTAACTTCAAGTGGATGGCCAAAGCAAACAGACAACATTTGGGGGAAGTCTGCTCGGGTGATTCATGATATTTGTTCTTGGTACTTCCGAAAAAGTGACAAAAATTTTCCTTTCTAGTGAGGGAAAGGAGGAGCAGAAAAGATGCTGGGTGGTGTTTCAACAGCCTGAGGGCTGAGGTGATGGGGTATGGAACCAAAGCCCAGTGGGAGCATCAGGACTTCTGCTTTTATCTCACTTGGTCACTGCCTTGGTCTAAAGGCAGAGTGAGCTGGGGGAAGAGAGGAGGCAGAGGAAAAGGCAGATGGTATATTTACAAACATTTACCTACTTCCCCAAAAGTGTAATATATCTTGTGATAAAACATGGGGTTATTTATCAGCTTTTGTGAATGCACCGGCTGCAGGTGGCAATGTGCTGGCCACAGAGGGCAGAGGGGAAGGGCTGCAGGGGGCCTCTATGAGGAGAGGCCAGGGCTGCCCTGTGCTGGACCCAGTCAGTTCCAGCTGGCTCCGACCCACCTACTGCAGGGCACAGCTGAGCCCACAGCTGAAGTGGGGACATCTGTCCCCCTGTGAGCTGTACCGTCATCTGACCTGGACTCCTGTTAATCCCCTTGTTGTGCCTCTGCCTAGAAGTTCAGTAAACCCTCAGCAAAGCAGTCCATTATGTCAGTCATGTAGACACTGGCTGAGGCATTCCTGGAGCTTGCCTGGGATGACTGAGGGCACTGGAAATGCACACAGGGACAACACTTATGCCCAGGTACATCACAGCTGTATGGAGCAAACCTGTCATCTTCAGCTATACAAACACAAAACTAATCATATATATTTATGACATGTATGACATTAAAAGAATTTTCTCAATGCTTGGAGCTCCATTTCTCTTCCAAACTGCTTATCGCTAGGAAATATGCACGAAGTTGGTTGATTAAGATCAACCACCCTACTCTTATATTTTGTTGAATGAACCACCATGTTAAGAAGGTATTAAGATGGCAACAGACAGAAAGATATTGTATAATTCCGTCACAAAAATCTAGTTTCACAGCAATATAGGCTTAAAAGGAACACTTGCATGCTTGGATAGTGGCTTAGGTTAGCATTGAGGTTATCTGGATTCTGTTCCTCTTGCTTATAATTATTTATGCAAACTGCTCAATCCTTTACTTTCTCTATCTGACCTGCAATGAGGACAGCCTTGTTAACAAAACCTTCTGGTAACTCCTAGTATGTAGCAATGCAAATGTATTTTTCACTGAAGAGGATCTTTTCAGTCATTTAGCAAATAAGAAAATAGGAAAACCAGAATTAATTCTGATCAAATGCATATAGATACACACCTAACTATGATTAATTTACTGTAGTCATATCATGCCTCTGGTCATGACAGAATAAAAGACTATATATTTCTTCTAAACTATCTAGATGTTACTCTGGGATTTTTCTAGTTGAAGTACAAAGAGCATATATTCTGATTTTACTTACCCTACAACATATATCATAACATTATCATAATACTCAAATTATTTTTTCTGAGATTTGAAGTGGTATGGGAGAAATAATGCCCTTTTAACAGTGATGTACACAAATGCTACATTAATACTTAGTCAGTTTTGAGTAGAATTTAGTTTTTTATTTTAAACTACTTCAGATTCACTATAAACTCCCAGTTTATAGTGGGAGTTTAATGTGGGAAAATAAGTCCTATTTGTAGCATAATAATAAAAAGTTTTATGATATTAAAGTGTCTGCACTTACTATTCATAAAAATTATATAATTCCTAAATATGATAAAATTTGTCTTTAGTTCCATCAAATGTTGAAGATGAATTTTTCTGAAAGCAAAGCTCCTCTTGTGGAAAGTCATAGGTTTATGAAGCTAGCTTTGTATTTGATTATACATGTATTTATATGTGTATTTAATAATGCTTTTCTGCTTGTTGCTTAGGATATTTTCTATTCATTTAAAAAAAAAGTTGAGATAAATTTTTTGCAAATCCACGTTATATATTAAAATGCTCAGATTATTATTTCTCTGAATAATTTAAAAGATTATTGAAAAGTGATTCTCTTATCACTAACAACAAATTTCCCCTTGGTGAATCATTAGTAAGTCACATCTGTCAGTTAGTGGAACATTGGTATTTAAATTGATGCAAATATTTTAATTTATTCTCACTTAATAAACATCTAATTTATTAAAGACCAAACAACTTGATAATTTTCAGTTGAATCTATCTGAGAGGGATTTTATTTCTTAGAAAGGCTTTGTAATACCCTGAATAACAATGATGCAGAAGGTAGCTGTCAAGTTACATAAAACTTGATTTGGCATCTACACTTGAAAGTGAAAAGAAACCGTACCTTTATTAGAAGCTGTAGCCTACATGATATTGAAGAAGAATATATAAAAAACTTTCTCATTTATTTAGGTCACTAAAATGAGACACTACTTGGGAAATGCAGAAAACCAAAACTGTGATGAAAACACAAAAACATCATTTCTAAGATAATTTCTTCTGGGATTGGCAGGGTATTTGAGCCACACAGTAAAAATAAATTACTTTAATTATTTGCCTGTGCCCACAGAATTTTTTCAGGTTACAGCATATGCTTTTGCTCAGAATTTGTTCTTCCGTGTCACCATCTTTATCTTTCCACTTTCCAAGCATATGTATAAGAAATTATTTCGTTCTGATGTATGTCATCATAACCAAATAACCTAATTTGTTTTTCTTTTTACCTTTCTTTGCAGAAAGCTCACCTCACAAACCTGTTCTTATCTAGAAATATACTGGTACTACTTATGGAAATTGTGTTTCTGAAAAAGTCTAGGATTGGCCTCCTACAAAACATTCTGCAGTTGTAGAAATTTATTTGTACAACTGCCTGTTAACCTTAACAGGGGAGAGATTAAAGCTTCAGATCTGGTTCCTATAAAGTATCAACAATGCAAATTCATGCCTGCAGATATATCCTGAAATTGATCAAAAAGAGGAAGAAGACAATGAAAGGCCCAGTAGTGTCTCGTCCCTTTCTTACAGGGCAGTAACAATTTAGATGTGAACATGCCTGCAGGGTTTTTAGGGCTGTAGGGCTGTAAGGTAGCAAGGGTTTTAGCTTTTGGGTTTTTTTGTTTTGTTTTTCTTTTACTTCCACAGTAGTCCTGGCAGCAGGCTAAGTAATCTTTTCCAAAACTGAAAAATAAACTCCACATAATAGTGAATATACTCAGTTTGAAGGCATGGATAGCTCTCATCTAAAGATTCCCAAAGCTCATATCCTCTAAGTGATAACAGATGTCAGAATCTTATCTTTAAGAAATGATGGTCATCTCTGGGGAGCTCTGTAAGAGATATATATACAACGAACATGAATGCACAAAATCCATTAAAGCAAATGAAAAAAAATCTCACAAGGCATAGTTGTCAACAGTGGGTTTTGTACATAACAGGCAGGGAGAAATATTTAGAGGATGTAAAACTTTTGGCTTGAGGAGAGCTCTGTTATTTCTTAGCTGTTGAGAATTTGTGCAATAATATTCAAAGGAACTTAGGGAGTAGGCACTGGTAAAGGATCGGGTTTTGTTCAACCACTAGACCTCTAATAATGGAATATTATTCCTTTCCCTCAATTTAAACTAAAAATGGTATTCACAGTCCTTTATTTCTTTCTGTATTTTCTTAGATGTTCTATGTGTAAGCTGTCTTTTTTCTATTTGTCCTGATTTTAAAAATCATGTAGACATCAAAGAAGGCTGTATATCTGAAAGTAAATAGTTTTTTAAACTCTAAATGCAAATGTTACAAATACATCCTACAAATAGCCCCTCTTTAACTGTGAGGAAATGCATTTAAAATGTGATGAGATATGCAGAGCAAAAATATTCCTAGCTCTGCACAGCATGGAGGAGATAGAAACACCACACATTTCTACAAAGGTTCAAACATTGCTGGATACATTTTGGCTGGAAAGCCAAAATAAGTCACCTCTCTACAGGAACACCAGTACCATTTATATGTACCATCAAACAGTTCTTTACTGAAAAAATCTGTAAAAATCCCTGACGTTTCAATAATGTCTAAAGTGATTCTGACTACCAGTGACCAACGATCTTGGAAGAGAGAAGGCAGATGATCATATAAAGGGAACTATGAACAAGGACAGCAATAAAACATGGAAAGGTCAAACTGCTACTTTCTTAGAAGGGATTGAAAACCCAAATGGCAAAGATACAACTGATCCTTCTATGGATTGTGGAGAGAAAAGCTGGACACAGCTTCTAAAATGAAGATAGTCCAAGGCAAGACCAAGGCAGTAAGAGAAAATAATTTGCTACTTGAATGACACTGAGTTCAGGGACAACATAGGTAAGGTCTCTTTTCTTACTCATCTTCACTTTTGCTCACGAAGAAAGGTATTTTATAGCAGCCCCCCTCCAAAAAACCCCAAAACTAAGTGCTGTTACTATCCGTCCTTGAAAACATTGCAATCCTTATAGCTTTATTGTCTTGCTTTCTTTATATTTTCTTTCCTCTTCAATCCTCCTGGGTAATGTTTACATCATTCTGGCAATGCTTAGTGCAATAGGCAGGGTGACATTTGGAATGCAAAGTCAGACTATATTCCCACCACTGAATTCCTCAAAAAATTTTTAAAGAGTCAACAGAAGAATCACAGATCAGTAGTGGGTTATCTTTTAGAAATGCAAGTGCTTAGTGAAAATTTTATACTTTAAATTCTACTGCACCGCAAAGCAAAATTTTGTGTTATAGAGATAAACTAAGATTCATCAGTAATTAGACAGAGAGAGGATACACCTTAGTTGTAAAAACAAGTATTAGAGCTTACTATTTAATTAAAATATGAACAGTCCACTTACTAGATCATTTCTCTCTCTCTCTCTCTCTCTAGCGTTTGAAAATATATATATACATAAATATATAAAATATAGAAATATAGACACCTATTTTATGTCCCTTCTTTTGAAATTTCTAGTTTCTATTTTCAAACTTATTCAGAAGTTATTATTTTAGTAGTCTTTTTAAAAATGTGGAAGTTGGTTGAAAAGTCAAATCAATTTAAATCTATTTTCAATCCCTTGGTTGAACATGCTCCAAATATTCTAAAATGCTAGTTGGGCACAGTCAGTCTAATTATTTACATTATTCCATCTTTAAATATTAAGTGGCACAGATAAATACCTACAAAAATACATGAATTTTATACAATAGAATTTTTAGTAAAAGTCTTTAGTAATAAACACACTATAATTTCATTAATATTTAAAAATTTGAATTAAAAGTTAGTGTGATTAGTCTGTAGAATGGAGACATGGGAGGTTTTTTAATGGATGCCATTTTCCTTCAGAAATTTTGTGTACTTCCTTGAACACTTACTATCGTGAGCAGTCTGGCCTTAGAAGATATAAGATAAAAAAGAAACAGGAGGTTGTCAAGTTGTCATTGTCTACAAGGAAAATCTAAAAATATTTCATATAATTGCACAATATTGTTTATATTTAAAAACATCGTAACAGTCTGTTTCATAAAGTTCATTCACTTGATATGAAAATCTTTCTTCTGAAACAGCAAAATTCCAAACTGCTGTAAGACTGCATCTTGTGTGGACTCAAAATTTCCATTAACATTGTTAAATCAGAAATATAGAAGAATCATGATACTCTTCTCTGTTCTGTACTAAGTAGTTAATAGTCTTGATTCTCAGTAAATCTGTAATGCAAGTCTGAGATTTATCTGACCAAACCACAGTTCTTCCAAGTAAGACAGCTAGTCTAGGATAGTCTTCAACGCTTTATCACCTCTCAAGTTGCCTCTCTCCCTAGACACTTCATCCCATTTTATACTGAGCACCAAAAGTTTTAGACTAGAGACATATTCACTTGCCATTGCATGCAGAAAAAACATGTGTGACTAGTTTTAGATTTGGACATCTTACTTTTTTTGACAGCTGGTGTTGGATAAAATCACATCTTCAGCATTCTTAGGCTTTCCTTTCCAGATATTAAAAAAATACCTTTTTTGAGATAAAAATCCAAAAATTAAGACTATGAGTGAGTAATCATTGGAAATATTAATACAATAACAACCTTTCAGTAGTGTAATGGTGGTCATAGTTTGTTTCTTATAGGCTAAGGCACTTCCTTTTGTACCACTCTAAACATAAATGCGAATTTGCTTGCCAAAGTACTCAACAGGATTACATCACCTGGCTTAGGAGAGAATTGAGAAAAGCTTATGAGCAGTGAAAAAATTTAAGTGATGATATTTTTCACAACCAAGAGAAAATGTAAAATGAATGTAGAACCAGAAGGCAAACAAAATACAGAGTTCTTCCACCAAAATCTCAGTGTTTATGCTTTTGTCTCATACAAAGAACTGCTCAGGAAAGTCTGTGATACAGGAATAACACATCTCTGACTATTTAATTGGGGAACACTAGCTCAAGGTTCCCCCTCTTATAGCTGAATTACCTCTTAAACTGTCTCTGAATTACCTCTTAAACTATCTCAGAAATCACTCTTTACATCTTTTACTCTATTTAACTATCTATTACTCTATTTAATCAATAAAAATCGGACTAGATTATTAGGAAGAAGTTGCTATACTAAGGAATACTAAATAAAATGGTGAAAAGGAAATGGTGGAAAGGACTGATTTCAGTATTTTTACTGAAATGTTTACTGAATAACTATGTGCTCAGAGTTATTTATGTTTCCTTTGTAGCTGAAAATAGCTGGACAAATTTAATTAATCAGCTATTGATTCTTGCAACGTGCTCTTTTCTTTTACAGAACTGACTAACCTGTAATGGACATTTTTGTTCAGAAAGCAGAGTTCTGTGAACAATGTCTTTTGAGAATCAGATCTGATTTGCCCCCTGCTTGGCCTTCTCTTCATATTCATTGAAGACTTAAAAAGAGAGGATGTTGGAAGACACTTCAACATGCTCTTCAACATGCAACTTTTATAAATAAAAATTTCCAGGGTGAAAGTTTAGAAATAGCAACAGAAAAGTGCACTAAGATAAGCCACAAAGAAGCAGGAACTGTGACAGAATTAGAACCCTTTTAAAGTTTATCCTGACCTTTATGGCAGCTTCTAATCCTCATCTAAACATGTATTTTTGTTCATCTCCCTGAAATTCTCCAAGGATTCTCTGGAATGAAAACTGCAATCAGATTTGAATTAAAAGTTTGTATTCCTGGCAAGTCTAAAAGAAATGACTTTATGTTCGTGGCTCAAACCATGATTTTTATGCCTGCCATCATTTTTTTGGATCACGGGCTTGCAACCCAACCCTTTTAAAAGATTACAAACATGGAAAAAAAAGCATGCACACCATCCAAATACAAGGTTTAGCGTGTATTTGCCAGACAAAAGCAAGCAGTACCTACTATTACAAAAAATCAAATCTGGATGAAACTGAATATTCAGAAATTAATTTGCTTTACATTTATATCTTAGTGGCACTGGTTTTATCAGCTGAGTATTACCAGAGAAAACTGGAAGAGAGAGCAAATGAAAAGCGAATGCTAAAATCTTTGAATTGTTTTACACTTGCTTCAATTGACTGTATAGTTAAACAAATCACTTCTACTAAATTTCATGTATTCTGCTTATAAGTTACTACTCATGAATAATTAATATTCCTTATAAATCATGATTTTAATTGTTAGGGATATTTGCTTAAATTTTAAAACTTGGATTAAAATGTGGTTTGTGTGACTGGCTGGATGTCAATATCTAAATACTCTGTATGTTACAGTGACTCTGAACTCTTCACAATCTCCAAGAGTCTCTCCAAGTCTCTCCCTGCATAGACTTGTGTTGACAGGTTCCTTAAGGTCATCTTTGTGCAGGTTTAAATCAATATTGTCAGGTCATTTGGTCATGGCTACAACAGGACAGTATATGAGGTTACTGATGTCTTCATTACCCACTGGGTAGATAATAATCAAAATAGTTGTATCAGCATGGTCCTATCTATGGATTCTCTTCAGTCCTTCAAACAGTGATGCTTCCCTTTTCTCTCCCTGCACTCAATGACACATTTTTAGCAATGTCTTTCAATGGTAAACAGCAAATGTCGTCTTTTCCTGTGGCATAGTCTGAAAGAAGCATATACATAGATTTGCACAGTAGAGTTTGGCCAACGGGCTGTTGCAGAGGCAAAACAATTCCCTGAGGAGACTGTGGGTTGCAAAGCTCCACAGATTGGGTAAATGCAATAGAAAGACCCATTACTCTAAAACACTGAGAGATTAAGTTGTGAGATAACCTGTGTGAGGTCAGGTGAAGGATTCTCATGGCCCCCAAACTACAAAGCAGGATCTCTGGTCCCGGGGTTATTATGGCCAAATTCTTAGATCTTTCTTCCAGCAGAGAGATGGTGATGAGCCACTTTAGTAAGCGGTATAACAACATTTTGATATTCTCTACATGACAACAAGGCTGGTTGTTGCCCCGAGGAACTGCTTCAGCTTTTTTTTTTCCTCTTTGATCATCTGATTTATTAATGCCAGGTATAACCAGACATTGTGATAGTAAGAATGTCAACATTTATGGGATAAAATTAAGACAAAATTGTGTACTCTAACAAGATCATCAGAAATGTTTGTAAACTCCCAGTCCCCCAGAACTGCAGCAGCCCAATTGTATAAAACAGCCATATATTGCCCCAGAAATGCTTTGGACACGGCACATATAAGTTTTTGTGAAGCCCTTAGTCTTTAATGTATGTTAAAGATGAGGTTACATGTAAGTGCTTATTAAGTGTTTATTAGGAAGACATGTAAAAGGCACTCTTTCCTGAATTATCCCAATCTTTCAGCCACATAGGGATCATACTCATACTAGTTACAAGAGTGACCTTTAATTCAAGTTATTCCAAGGCTCATGACTGAATTTCTCTGCCAGAAACCTTTCCAGTCAGGTGCCTTAATGAAGCATACAAGCTAGTGGGAAGCCAAATGGATAATTGGGAGGCTAAAATGAGTTCAAGCCTAACTAGTATGCAAGAAAGTACCCAGAGAATGTAGGAAAATCCATACACAAATTTCTTTTATTATTCCTCCTATGAAGTTTGCAGCATTAGGAACTGGAACTGCCTCCTTATTTTAGAATGAAAGTAACTGCTATAAAAAGATATCACCATAAAAATAAAATTATCCCCATGAAGGCATAGAAAAACTCTGACATTATGTAAGCACTGTAAGCAATTAAGTGAGTTATTAGCACAGGCCAGAAACGGCATTACTATACCTCACTGTTAACTTGAGTGAATGAAATTCATAAAAATTTATAATTCTGTATTGATTATCTAAACTTTTATACAACACAGTGCTCAGTGACAACAGATCAAGGGGCAATGGAAGTATTAGCATTACAGCAAAAATATAATCTGATGACACTTTTAACTTGTTTCTTTCATAAGATCCTATTTAAAGGCAATAGAATAAAGGATGAAGTAGAGAACAGTAGTACAAAGAGAATAAGAGGCAATTGGTGCTGAGGAATCAAGGCAAAAAGGTTGAGAAAAAGCTTAGAAAATTGAACTTTTCTGGACATATAAACCTGATCTACTTAAACCTGTATAAATACACACACATAGAGTCTATAGATATTTCTTTAAATAACAGTAGGAGATTGACTTTCTTTTACTAATGATGTATGAGAGCAAAACCAGGTACAATACATTTCTATTTATTAACAACTTTACTACTTCTATATTTAATTACAAAAGCTGTATTTACACTTTGAATTTAACAAAAATTCTTGATATGCTGTATGGACTCCAATTTTGTGGGAGGAAGATCAAACGCATATTAAAATTTTATGAAAGCAATGTAGCTTACAGCATTTAGTGCTGATCCCAAGGACATAAGATATCCTTGTTCAGGTGCTAAAATCTTCCTTTGATAGATTTTTTTATGGAAGGAATTGTGCTGAAGGACTAATTCTATTTTTACTTCCTAGCTTATCAATATTGTTTCATGTCATTTTTTCCTGAAGCTAAAAAAAGTATCTCTTGGGGTAGTGGGTAATTACAACGGGCAAGACAATAGCGTGCTTGTTTATTGTTCAAATAATAAAGAAATAAGGCAGGACAGCAATAAATACCAGTACAATAGATGTCCTTTTCTCAGTAGCAACAATTCCAAGAAAAGCTGAAGGTTTCAAACCTTAAAACTGATCTGAGTAGTCCATGTCTACTGCAAGTCAACTGTTATAAATTCAAGGAATAATTTCTTTTGAAAGGGATCCTGGGAGGGTAAACACATATTTCTTGATGTTTTCTAATTACATTTAACAAAAGCTGTAAATGTAATACAAAAAATTTTAAAACATAAACCATGAGTGTGGTAGCCAGAACTTGATAAGCTATGATTCTATCTTCTGAGGCACCTAAATACAGCTAACATGCTAAGTATCTGCTTCTCTAACTTTTGTTAAATCAGATTAATCTAAAATGAACGTGGATATTTTCAACAATCTTTCTGAGACAAAGATTTGTACCTATATTGTCTGCTCTTGCTCAAAGAGAATCCTGGGAGAATTAATATGAAGGGTAACTAACCCTGTCTCAAATTATACAGAAAGTAGTGAGTCTAAACATTTTCCTATAAGTTCCTGATGACTAACATTTAACTCATCAACTCGTAGAACTGATCATACAAATTCTTCTTTTTATTATTTATTTTGAAGATAAATACAGGGACAGAGAGATAACATCTTGAACATTAAATATTAGAACTTTAATAACTTCTAAACTTTCAGGTGAAATTCATCTAGAAGCCCTTTGATATCTAGTAGGTCCAGGGGAACAGTTTGCACAAACCAGTATTTGATGGATTAGTATCAACATTCCGTAATTTAAAGTAGTTTTCATCTTTGGAACGCGCAATAAATGAAGGGACTTCTAAGTAGTTTAGTGCAAATCAGAAGGATAAGCACTACATTTCAATTAACCCTCTCTAGTGTATTCAAAAAGAAGGCACTGATTTGTTTATATCAATATTAACTGTTTAATAATAGCTATGTGTTTAGCTACACGCATGTTTCTAAGACAGGAATTGCCAATACAACCTAGTTAAAAAAAAATATTCTAGAGGAATAAAGAAGCTTATGCTGATTCCATTTTCCAGAAGTTGGAAAGAAACAGTTTTGATGTTTAGGAAAGTTTCATTTGGTAATCCACCTCTCTTTAATTCACCAGTTCCACTGAAAATTAATTTCTTTAAAAACAATTTTCACCACTTACATTGGCTTGCTAGTACTAAATTTTCTCAGTAAATTTTTCCAGGAATTTTTCCCAGTTTTCATAATACTCATTCATCATAAGTATCTATGGTTTTTATCCAGATGAAAGATCTCTGGAAATGATAAACAATTGTTTTGTGATCCTCAAAGGCCAGCAAAAGAACAATATAAGCAGCTCACTCGGGCAATCCCTTCACTTCATATGAGATCATGGCTAGTGTTCCTAACAACAGCTATAAATCTCAGAGAATTAGTATATAGATCTCTTCATCCATCACAAGTGAGCAGTCAGTGCTGTTTCCTTAGTGTAACTTGATCTAATGACACATCACTTAAGGTCAAGGAAATTTAAAGGCTGCCCTGAAAACAACTGGGCTTACTTTCTCCGGAATTGTTGAAATGCAAAGCT
>NW_020897742.1:13037122-13210942 GCF_003984885.1 Neopelma chrysocephalum
TGAACTGTCAAATAGCAGAAGATCTTATGGCTACTAATAGTCTAGAAGATACATACTGGAATTTTTCCTTTGTTCATCCAGTTTAAAGATTTCATCCTTAGCCTACCCTGTAGCTACTTCTCTAAATATTAAAAAATATCAGACCTTTATATGGATATTTTCTGATCTTCATTCATACTGACATATACTTTTCCCCAAGTGTAATATATTTTACTATGCATTTCTGATTTAATACATGTATTTATAGCTTCTTCTTTGGATACTAAAGATCTAATTAGATCCCCTTCTCAGATGATCTTTGAGCTTGTTAGTCAAAACAATTAATAACTATGCTTAATTAGCATCTGTTTTTACAGAAGTTGGTTTTCTTTTACTCTTAGCTTTTCCTAAAATCCCTTTGATGAGGATTAGAGTTCAGACATCAATTAAAAACTGCAGTCCAGCCTCTTGAGAAATTTTCAAATATTTTATCCAGATTTCAGGGTTTAAAAATCTGTTTTGTTTCATTCCTACATCTTTATTGTCTTAATTCACCTATTTCCTGTTAAAGGGTTAATTTTTGATTTAGGACCATAATCAAGGTATGAAACCTGATTTTCTTGCCCTTGATGTCCCTTTAGAATTACCAGTATGATCAGGTATGCATCAAATCTATAATCTTCATAGGAATCTAGTTTAGAAAAGATAAAAAATTAATATTACTTCCAAACACTAGATTACATAACAATCAGAAAAATATTTATATGTAATGCTATGTTGCTTTGCCATTGCACATTTTTTATAACGTGGTATTTTTATTAATATTTTTTACCATATTACTTAGAAGTAATGTTGTCTGAAACCCTGTTACTACAGAACAGTTTATTACTAATGACAATGAGATTTATATCCATTTTCTGACTCTGAAACTTTGGAAGATGTTTATCCTTTCACATGATTGCAATGCAAGGAGACCTGTTCTTAATTCAATGTGAGAAACCCCATTTCTTTAATGCTAACCTTTCAGGAAATAGAGTTGAAGTAAATTTTTCCTTCTTGTATCTATGTCCCCTTCAATATGGAAGCTTAAGTGTGGTGTACTCATAGGAAAAAAAAAAAAGAACAACATGAATATATTTATGGCTTTCATAGATTTCCAGGTTACCAGGCATCAACATAAAGTGTGTCTATTTTTCTATCTCAGTAATTGGGCTATTTTGCTTATGCCAAAATGACTCCATAATCAATGTTCAGAGAATTCTACTTCTTTGCTTTCTTCCATATACAGGAATGGTGTTATATTCATCAAATAATTTTGTTTTTCCAGAATTTTCTTCATGATGTCCACTTCCCTGACATTTTGTAGCTTTCTTCAGAGAAGACACACACAGAAGTAAAAGTGAAAGTGTGAACGAGATTGCTGAATAGAGGCACAGCTATATTTCATAGGAAGAGTTTTGATTTAATTTTCCTCTTTAGTCAAAAATGACAGACTTGGTTCTTCAATGTAGAGATCAGAAATAGAAAGATATTGAGCTGGTTGAGTGGGCTTATGGGAAGGATTTTTATTAATTCAGTAAGAAGTGCAGTGGGGACCCCTGGTGGCCTACTGGTTAGGATGCGGCACTCTCACCGCTGCGACCCAGGTTCGATTCCCGGTCCCCCGGGCAGATGGAGCTCATTAGCCCTGTGAGGCCATCCATCTATGAGAAGGTCACTCTAAACAAACCTACGTCCTGAGGACCTCACTGCCATTGTCCAAGCTCGCTTGGCCCCGGCAGATGAACCTTAGGATTAAAGGGTGGGCTCAGTTCAGCGCATGCTGTGTCTCACCTAAAAAATCCATTGCGCAGGCTTGAAAGGTAAAAGACCTTTCCCAAAATCTTTGTTCTCGAAGACTGGCCATTATGTTTTAAGCAGTGCAGTGGGTCTATGTGCATCAGAGGTGGGGTATCTGATGACAGTTATCCACGAACAAAAGTAATGTGTTGATTGGACAGAGGTGGAAGCAACACAGCTAGATTCAGACCCTATTTACCCAGGATGACTCTAGATGATTTAAAATTGATTTAAAGCTCAGTATATAGACCCAGCTTGGAATTATTTTTAAAAAAAGGTTTTAGTATATGCTTAATTAAACCAGTTGAACTCCCGCCTTCTTTGGAGTATTTTATCACCCTGAATTAAAACATGACCTCATTGGGCAGATAAAGGATTATCTGATGGTGGTTTCATATCATGCTTCTCATCAATCTCATATGCTCTGCAGTCTCCATAAACTGTGTGGAATACAACAGCTTTTAGTCAGAGTTTTGTGCAATGAAGCCTGCCTAAAAGCACAACTCAAAATAATGACACGTCTGCTACATCTGCCCATCTGTAAAAGACTAGATTAACCTGGAATGGGCTGGAAAGGCACACAATTAACTAACTGCAGACTTTTCTAATATATTTGAGGTCAGAGACTAATGGATGACAGAAACCTGGTGATGGTCATTGGGAGATGCCAGTGGTGACTCAATCTAGTGAGCTGATATTGAAAAAAGATCCAAAAAGCAGTTGAAATGCAGGAGCATAGGGGAAACATGCAGGTTTGTCTGGCATTGTGGGAAAGGCTGGGCCCAAAGAGGAGTCTCCTGTTTGGCACAGGAGCCCCGCCATTGGCCAGGGCTTGGCATGTTGACCCTGGGTGAGAGTCCTGCTCCTCTGGTCTGTGCTGCTGCCCTAAAGTGGACCAGAGAGGCTGGTCTGTGTATGTCACAGAGCAGAAACCTGAAAATAAACATTAATAATCACACATTATACCTGTTCTGTTTACCAAATATATTTTTGATTAGAGATCACTGATTATTGTGGTCTGTTCTTGCAGTCACCCCACCTACACATTGTGACAACTTGGAAGTGCTTTTGAGGTAAGGAGGAAAGACAAAAGAGAAAAAAAATCTCCTTGTAATTACAGTAAAAAACCCCCCAAACATTATGAAAATAATATTAATAAAATTCAACATGGGAAACTTTATATCAGACTGTAACACCTGTTATAACAGAACTCAAGCTACTTTGTTCAAAAATGCAGTCATTATTAGTGACATGGATAATTCACTCTGATCAAAAAATAAAAATGAGTATTTATATAGATGTGTCCATTTTCTGTGTCATAAAAAGTGTTTACTGGGAAAAAACAGCAAACAATTCTACTCAACTTTTTTTTTTGATGGGTATATGAATAATTTCAGTTAGCACTTACAGGCTTACTGTTAAGTAATATGTAATTTTATTTTTACCTATTCTGCACATTTAATTCAATGCGTATTTTTCCCCACTCTCTTTTTCCTGATGTTAGAAGTTTAGCCTTTGGGTAAAATAAAGAAAGTAATTACTTTGTGTCAAAATGGTGCAAGAACATAGCTCTGAGGTTATGAAACAGACTTCATTAGTAGCGTATGTCTTCAATTTTTTTCTATTATTTTAGCTGCCCTGAGAGACCTTGAAAAATGAAACTTAGCACTAATGGACCTGAAATAATACTTCTAACTTTAGCATAGAATCTTGTAGGGGTTACATTATAAATAAGAAATAGTCTTTCACATAAGAAATTGCCAAAAGTTTTACAAATGAAAAAAACTTGATGTGGTGCTTTTTAACTGGAATTTTATTCAATGGCAAAAAAAAGCAACCACACTGTTCCATCATTACTAATGGTTTCCAATGAAACATTACAAAGAAACTTTCAACATTTAGTGGTAAAATTATTTTGAATATTTCTAAGGAGGGAAGAAATTATTTAATCAAACTGCTATAATTCTAAATGGTTAGAAAAGTTTGAGCAGTTAATTTTTGTCTCAAGTTTTTTGTCTGCTGATAATTTGGTGACTGAGATTTAATGTTATTATACTAGTCTTTCAATGAAAATGAAAAACAAAAATGTGCAAAAAAGCCCCATGCAAAATCATGTAGTTCATCTGTTGCCACATCTATGTCTACAAACTTGTGATTCATTGTCAAAATTCTTAAGTTTCTCAAGTACATACAAGTCTTAAAGGGAAAGAAATATCTGAAAGTCTAGTGCAAATCAATGGCTACGAGCTGAGATAACTATACTGATTCCCCCCAAAGAAAGGAGAGAGAGGGGAATCTCAGCTGTAAGACTTCAGCATCAGAGAGGTGCCCTGGTGTACTTTCCATGCTGCCAGTACTCTCAAAGCATTTCTTGCCCTGCCTCATGTCAAAATGTAATTGGGGCTATTGTAATGAGGGGTGGGGAAGAGAAAAGGACAAATGAGGTGGAGTGACATTAGGCACCAATAGGCAGGAAAATTGCTTCAATACCTGAATGCATACTTACTTTTTAATTTTTTTTTCTCCCTATATAACTGTAGAATTAGGACTGAATTAGTAGGTTAGACAAACTCCAGGGCTTGGAGATGAGGTTTATTTTTTTGTGTATTGGGTTTTTTTTTAAGAAGTACATTAGGACTCCAAGAAAGGACAATATCCGCAGCCGGCACAACTGCAAACCTTTACAAATATATAAATAAAATTGGTTTTTTTGTAATGATGCTTGTTTGTTCAGCTGTCAGTTTTTAGGTTTTTAAGCTGCAGGTTTTTTTCATTTTGTAGACAAAAACCATATGACAATAATAGACAACAATATTTTTTTTGATTTAGGAAGATCAGCTTTGCAAGTATACAGAACAAGTTCTCAAAAATCGATGAATCATTTAATATGCTTTTTCACTTCTTGTTGTCAGAAATATTACTTAAATAATCTAACACAAAACCAATAAAGTTGTCAATTTGTTCTCTGTCACAAGTTCTTCAAAAGATATATCAATGTATCTATAGCAGTAGAATAAAGTCTGTTGTCCATCTAGTCATCTTCTTGTTTACTTCTAGGGTTTCTCTCACTCATCAAAACAGTTTTCTAGAAGGAAACAGGCATGCAAAGCAATTTAAACTGGAGAAACTCATCAACTGCAATTTGATCAAATCGGTGTTGCATTTAAACATTGCAAGAAGATCTTGCATTCACTTCCTCTTATTGCCAGGTGAACAATCAGTAATTACAATGATTAATTATGATGAAAGCAAGTTATTATTTTTTAGTAGGCTGTGCAAAGAAGGCTTAAGAATTAATAGAAAAGGGCCTCCAGGTGACTATCACAAGAACATTACAACCTTGCCTTGACTGCAAGCTGAGTGACCAAACAGCATAAGCTGTGGCATACAGGACAGCATAAAAAAGAACTGAATGGGATGAGCCGTGGCAGGGGCCCTGGACCAAGCGGTGTTCAAAGAACAACACCTGAGGTGCCTGAAAATGTGTAGTGTGATATCATCATGATCTGACTTGACTGATGACCTGTGCAACAAACCCTCAAGGAGAGAGTCAAGGGGAAAATGTATATAAGGAGAGAGCCTGTGTCAAGGTTGAGCTGCTGGGCAGAACCTGACACCGAGCATAGCTGGGGTGATCACTGTATTTTCTCAGCTTGCTCTGTGCCAACCCACAGAAACTGTGCCAAAGCCGTCTCATCTAACTCCCACTCAGTATCAAGCTCTTTTGGGATCTCAAGGCTGTTTACCTGTTTTACTGTGTAAAATAGAGAAATTACAGAAAAGATCACAGCAATCTTATGTTCCTGCTTATGCTGGGAACTCTGGCTGTTGCACTGCTGGATGAGAACCTGCCTGTGGACTATGGCATGCTGTGTAGAGTTCCCACCTGTGGTCAAGTTGGTCAGCCTCACTGTTTCTCACATCTTTACAGTATTTTTCCGAGTGAGCAAAGCTATAAATCTTCTACCTGTACAATATCAAAATTTTCATGTGGTACAGAGGCACTGGGTTCTTACACTTCTCCATAGGAATGAGCTCTTGCAGGACATAATTAAAGGCAGTGCATGCTGACATCACAGTACGTGCTCAGGTTATACAGCAATCACTCAAGCACTAACATACAGGTCTCTACAGCCAAGGCCTATGACAATGTATACTGCCCATATTCTGATTGAAATCACAATCTACTTGTTAAAATGTCTTCCCCAGTGCCCTATTACAGTGCATGTGGGTGTGCATGTATACTGAGCTATTCCTGACACAGCCCTGCTTGGTTCACATTATAAATCGATCTTAGCAGTGTCTGTGGATAAGTATAACTTTTTGCCACGTGGCATTACATTTTGCAGGGTATTTTAAACTACAATACTACCGTAGGATGACATCTAGACCAGACATTTAGAGTTCCAGTTGTGATTAAATAAACTCCTATAGCAAGAGGATTTCAGTTTGTTGCATTTGCAATATATTGAAGAGACATGAAGCACTCTACAAAAGCATCTCTGATGCTTTTTTCTTCTCTTATACTTGAGAGTTTTTAATGTAACTGTGCCTAGAATTTATTTAATGATTTGATTGATTAGTTGTTTTTTAAGTAGTGACATAAGAGCCAGAACAGGGGATTTCATGAAAACACAGATTGCCAGAATCAAAGCTTTGTAACCACCACAGTTTGAAGTATCTTTTGTATTATTTTGGGGAAATCCAAGCACAGATGTAGGCAGAAGGTTGTGTTCACAGTACATCAAAGATCCATATATATCTGTTTGACCATTCTTCTAAAAAGTGATACTGAAAAAAGTGTCAGAACCTGGGATAAAGGTTTTTCCCGTCTTGATGACTGAAACAGGAATATACATCAATGATATACATAAAGCTTAAAATATTATTAAGTTGAAGTTTCTCTAAGTTTCTTTCAGTGTTAAGGGTAACAGTAGAAATTATCATAGAATCACAAATTATGGTGAGTTGTGATGCCTTAAGCCCATAATGATTTTTTTATTTTTCTACCTTATAAGTTTTATAGGTAATAGAAGTAGATTTTAGAAACCCTTTCTCCCTCCTCCCCGTAGTACCCCTTAGTTTATACATTCCTTAATCCTCTCACCCCATTCCATACCCCCATATCAACCCTATTCCCATATCCAGTAGAAGATGTTTTGTCTCTTAGTCAAGGCAAGCCTGTCTTGTTTGGAGAACGCCTGTATCTTGGCCTAAACCGCAGGACAGAGTCAAGGAACTGTGTGACTCTGCTCTCTGTACCCCGAAGATGATGAAGAATGATGAAGAGGGGGTCCCAAAAAGCCCCCCGACCCAATTCCAGGAGGTGGGCCAGGGGGTGGACCAGGCCAAAAGTTATAGGGTGGACACACTTGGGATTGGCCAGATATTGTTATAAATGTAACATCCCGGGCACAGCCCGGCGCACGTCGTGTAACATCTTTTGCCTTGGCATAATTAAACCCTTTTTTATCTCACCCCAGCTTACGGCTCCTAGATTTTTTTTCGTAGCACCAGCTGAGCAGGCATCAGTTGGAAGTGATTGATCAGGATCAGTCCAACTCTTAACTCTGCACAGGGTACCCCAAGAGTCACACCATGTGCCTGAGAGTATCAGCCAAAAGCTTCTTGAACTTTGTCAGGCTTGGTGCTGTGACCACTTCCCTGAGGAGCCTGTTCCAGTGCCCAACCATCCTCTGAGTATCCAACCTAAACCTCCCCTGACACAGCTTCAGGCCATTTCCTCAGGTCCTGTCACTGGTCATCAGAGTGAAGAGATCCGTATCAGCCCCTCTGCTTCCCCCTGTGAGGATTTTGAAGGCTGAATAAACCAATTATATTGAGAGTTATTTCATAAGTGGAGTTTTACTTCACAAATTTGTCTAATTATAATGGAAAGAACTTTTATTACACCTCGTCTCTTCACATATGACTTATGATTCAGTGTCTATCCTTCCTTGAAGTTTTAAATGAATATGTGTTCACTGATCTACAATGCCACTTAAGACAAAATGTTACCCGTATAATTCTGTTGTACTGGTTGTTATTATTGTAACAGTAAACACGAAGTCCACAAACTGTTGTGTCTTTAGACAGATGACCTGAGACACTAAAAATTATTTTTTAAAAAATACCAAGCCCCTTTACCAAATTCCTGCAGGATATCCTGTTACTGAGTTAAATTGTCCAAGTAGTCTTCCTGTGCCTATCTACGTCACACTTTTTCACTTGAATTTATTTACAGCTTCTCTATGTCCTCTGTTTTACAAGTAGATCTTTATCATGCAGTTCAGTGGCCTTTTTTTTTTTTGAACTATACAAAGCTTAAATATATGGAGCAGTAATAAGCAGGAGGGCAGAGAAGAGCCTGCTTCCCTAGAGTAGAGAATTCTATTACTTATAGACTACAATTCAGGAGTTCAGCAGCCCAAAGGGGTAGAAAAAGAAATGTGGGATGTCAAATTAAAATAATCTGCGCTGAAATACCATCAAGAATTCTGATTTAAATTTCCGGTATTTGCAGTCATAGAATCATAGAATGAGTTTGGTTGGAAGGGACCTTAAAGTTCATCTAGTTCCAACTCCCCTGTTGTGGACAGGGACACCTTCCACTAATCATTCCTATCTCTCCGTGTGTACGCAGCCAACTGCAGAGTTTTGCAGTGGTAACTTTGCTACATATCAAAAAGTGTCTGAGTGGCATCTCCTACTACTGAAAAGTAAGGTACATATTCTCCTGTCACACAATATCAGAAATAAATATCAGCTGACATCCTAAGTTTTAACACGGAAAAAAAACCCCAGCAATAATCCTTGACTTCTCTTTTCCATGCTACTTTTGATTTGATAGGTGTATGCCATCTATTTATTATTTCTTTTGCAAATTGAAAAGTCTTATTTTTTCAGGATTTTACATTTGGAAGCCTTGATACTTGGTTCTGTGTCCCTTTCAGTTCTACTGTTTTTGAGATGGGGCTCGAAAGTACATTGGTAAAAGGTGAGGATGCTCTGGAATTAGTGCAGTGGGGTAAGATTGGAATTTATTTTTTTTTTGATTACTAACTAGTGATTACTGAGCTAATAAAAATATAGACAGACCCAATATGTTTGCAATAATACCTGGATCTTCCACTTGTTAAGAAAAATGATTTCATAATTTTTTTTAATGTTAAATATGGTCAAATGTTGCACTGTAAAGTAGACAATGTATGAACTGGGAAAATGGAGAGAGATATAATGCAAAAGCTCATATTTTCATGTCTGTAATCTATAAAACTGTGTTCAGAGATTGTTGAAAAATATGCAAATGAAAAGTTCTTAATATACTGGGAGTAAAAGAAGTTGGTAACATGTCCTTAAATTATTTGTAAATTCTTTTACTATGGTTACTTCACCATTTCTTAGATCTAAAATACTTTTAACTGAGTTGTATATATTTCTAGTTAAAAGTTACATATGCCATTTACTCAGTAAAATTGATTATTTCTTTTCTTCATAATATAATTGTTAAGACAGTGGCAAAGAACATAACACTGAGGATAAAATGAGCTCTATACAAATGGTAAAAGAGAAAGTGATTAAAGCCTAGAAAAATGCATAAGGAAGAAAGAAGAAAGAAACATCATGTAGCTACTGGAACTGTGAGTAAATCGCCTGTTTAAAACAGAAAAAAGGTTAATGTCTAACTTGGGGGAAATGGAATTGTTTGATAGCTCAATAGAGAACTGCCCCACCTGTGCTTCAGGCTTCAAATAATATGAACTACCTAATATCCTAAATTGCAAAAAAACCCCTACTTTGTGGTTTTAGTGAGTGTAATGGTGGTTAACCTTTTTAAGCTGTTGCATAAGCTAAGAGCTTCTATTAAACCAGTGGAGAAAACATTTACATAGACTGTGGAAACCGCAAAACATCATCTATTCCCTCAACTGCTGGTGACTTCAAACTGCTTCCACATTTATAATTTTTTTTTAAGTGGCTGAATTAAGAAAATTAACCGAGCATTGCCAGTTCAGAGATCTTAAATGATGCATTAAGGAACTAGTTAGTGTGTGTATGTGCAAAAAGAAACAATCTAAAAGTGGTCATTAACTGAGGGCAATTTAACCCTACCACATGTCATAGGATTTCTGTATCAGTGAAGATGGCTACTTACTATATTATGAAATCTGTGCAACAAGCAGGAAGAAGTACAAGGCCAGTATGCTCAGATGCCATGAGTTTCCTTTACTGTCTCATGATGCAAGTAACTCAGTGAGTACAGTAATGTGAGGCAGAAAAACAGCAGGTTATTTCAAAAACATAAGCCACTTACAACACAACAGAAGTGTAAATGTAAATTCATGAGTTTTGTAAATTAAGAATGGATCAAACTGCGACGGATATACAATTTATTGTTTAGTTTAGATGGCAAATGAGGTTTGAATTATTTTACAATTGAAGAAACAATACGTAAATTGGAGCTTAATACAAGGTTACTTATTAATTGTAATTCATCATAGTTTTATCAGACATAAAATAATTAATGGAAACCTAGTTTTAAACAGGTTATTAAACTGCTGCCTGATTTTATCAGATTAAAGTGGTACGGAGCAGGTTATAGCTAAGAAAAAACATAAACCAGTTTCTCTACAGCATATTTTTGACAAGTAATGTATACCAAAATTACAAAGTGGAGAGAAGTACTAACTATGTGATATTGGCTGACATAACTTAATCTGTTAGTCTATGTCTTTGGTAAGTAAGGATGAAGAAAGGCTCATGCAGAGAAGACTTAAGATGTATCTTTGCTATCCTGGTGGCTTGCCTTTTTTCCAAACCAACCCATCAGCTTTCTAACTATGCAGATTTGATGTGTGTTTGTCACACCCAGGCTCTAAGCTAGGGCGAGCAAAGCAGTTCTCCAGCCAGAATAGTTTAGTTATTATTAAACAGTTTACTTACATCTGGATTCCTTGCAGTACTTCTGCTGTGTCCTGTAAAGCAGAAAATTTAAATAAATCAGAACTCCCATAGCTGGTAATGAAAACCTTGGTCATGAAGAGCATACTGTTATCTAAGATGTGACTTGACACAGTGTTCCCTGAAGCCCTTGTTCCCTGAAGCCCTATTTAGCATCCCTGATTATTTGAGTATACTGTAACTTCTTAATATCCTTATAAAGGAGCTCCAAAAATAGGGCTTTTCTATCATGGAAAGACCTTCAGAACCAAGCAAAACAAATTGAATAGAAAATTCATGAAGAAGTTCATATAAAAAAGTTCAAGAATTAGAAGATAACAGGCTTAAAACTGTCTTCCTCCAATCACAGGAATATGTCTTTACCTTTGATTTAACAGGTTTTTTTCTTAATATAATGCTATTTTGGACCGAAGAAAAATGTCCTGTCTGAAAGCTGTATGAAGACTGATACACTTGGCTTCCAAATTGGCTCCACTTGTAAAGGGCAAAAAAAATCCAAAATGCAACATAAACTATGTCAATCCCCTTATTAGAAGGTGAAAGAGGAATTACGGACACCAGAGTATTTTTTCACAAGTCTCAGTTCAAGATACAGACTTGGGCTGTTAGAAGAGTTTGCTGCTTATTCTGTAAACTCAGTGCCATTGAATAAGGTAGATGTTTTAAGCAATCTTTCTGTGGGAATGGCTCCCTCAAGAATGAGATTTATCATAGAATCACAGAATGCTAAGGGGTTGGAATGGACTTAAAGATCATATAGTCCCAATCCCCCCTGCCATGGGCAGGGACACCTCCTGCTAGACCAGGTTGCTCAGTGCCTTATCCAACCTGGCTTTGAACACTGCCAGGGATGGGGCATCCACAACATCCCTGTGCAACCTTTTCTACTGTTTAACCACCCTCAGGGTAAAAAGTTTCTTTCTAATATCTGACTCTCTTTCAATTTGTACCTATTACTCTTTGTCCTATCACTACAATTCCTGATGATGAAGAGTCCCTCTCTGGTTTCCCTATAGGCTGCCTTCAGATACTGGAAGTTTGCTATGAGATCTCCACACAACCTTCTCTTCTCCAGGCTGAACAGCTCCAACTTTCTCAGTCTGTCTTTGTAGAGGAGGTACTCCAGTCCTCTTATGAACTTTGTGGCCCTCCTTTGGACTTGCTCCAACAGTTTGATGACTGTCCTTATGTTGGGGGCACCAGAGCTGGATGCAGCACTCCAGCTGCGGAGTCTCACAAGAGCAAGTAGGGGGGGAGAATCACCTCCTTCAATATGCTGGTCACACTTCTTTTGATGCAGTCCAGGATTTGGTTGGCTTTCTGGGCTGTGAGCACACACTGCCGGCTCACATTGAGTTTTTCATCAGCCATCAGCCCTGAGTCTTTTTCCACGGGGCTCTTCACTTCTCCGCCCAACCTGCAGGTGTGTCTGAGATTGTTGTGAGCCAGGTGTAGGACCTTGCACTTCACTTTGTTGAACTTCATGAGGTTTCCATCAGCCCACCTCTCAAGCCTGTCAAGGTCCCTCTGGATGGCATCCTTTCCCTTCAACATGTCAGCTGCTCTAGATAAGAGTTCTATTATCCCTAAAGCTTTCAGAAACAGGTTTATATAAGCTTGAGTTTGGCTTAGGATATGTTATTGAATTCTTTGCTTTTTCTTTTCTGTCTGAGAAATACTCGGTCATTTATAATGAAAACTAAGGTTGCAACAAACAGATGGAAATTCCTGTGATAGCTCTATTCCCATAATTCACTAATCTATGTAAATGGCACTATTAAGAATAGCAGGTTTTAACATGGAACTAGGATCTTTGATGGTGTAAATCCACAACTCAATAGACTTATGCAAATTTATACTATTTGAGGTTATCACCCATAGACTAGTAGAGAACATTTTCTGGCACACAGATACCTCCATTTCACAGTTAAATTAACTTTGTAATTATCAGGATTGGATTCATTCGCTAAAAAGCCCTAATGACACCTTTGCTACTTATTTAAAGGAAACCACATAATATTCATTAAATGACGAATATTTTTAAATTAAATAAGTCTTCTTTATTGACGGTGGGAAGAGTTCTAATTTCCAGATATCAATATAGACTCCAGGTGCTCAAGAACTCAGGAACTAAGGCAATATATCAATGAAATATGTCAATAAACATATATACTATGCTATTAGAGCAATTAAGCAAGTAATTAACATCTCTAACACACTTTTTCACTCTGGCAGTTCAAGCTGTAAAAACGTACCTAATACTGCATTTCATTATTCGTGAAATGGTACATTCTCATGCCCACATAAATGACAAAAGATATGACTGTAAACCAGTAATTTGTCAATTTATGTTTTATCATACTAACGTTGAAATATTTTGTTTTAGTTTTAACCGAAAGCCCCTAAGATGTTTTTTTATGAAAGCTTGAATTTGTCATCTGAACAGCTTTTCATTTTATTTTATTGCTATAGGTGCAGTTCTGTGAAAGTAACATCTGGTAATTATCACAATCTTATACCTGAAAAAGAAGCAATTTTATAAACAGTAAAACTAATAATGAAATAAACCAGAATAAATATAAGAAGATACAGAACAACAGATACATAGCTGTTTTAAAAGTTAAACAGACCATAAGCACTGTGGGATACCTGGATTTCATGATTTAATTTAGTATTGAATTGCATCTTGCATCAGAGATATTATCAATTTGCCTTATTATTTTATAATGCAATATTCTACATTGAACTACTCTGCTAGCTGTAAATCTGAATATAATTAAAATTCTATTTTTGAACAGCAGTTTTATTTTATCTGTTTTGGTATATTGCTTAGCTAAACATCAAATTTTTGATTGTACTATCTTTACCTATTTTTACCCCACGATGAGAAAGTGTGATTTGTTTTCCACAAGTCAATAGAAAGCCCAGTTCAGAGCCCTGTATAAGATCAAGAGTGGTATTAGCAGTATTAGTGGTATTTAATAAAAAATCTTCATCAGTACTGTGATATAATGAATCTGTTCCATAACATGAATATACCAAGAGCCTAGAAATAAAAGTTTTGTGAGAAGAATTGTAAACTGCACATCAATTTTGTCCCATGGCTTAGCAGTTCTAACAATACCCAGTTTGAGACCAGAAGTTGCTTAGAAGTTGCTTAGAAGTTGCTTTGAGGGCAATCTGGGTGCAGCTGTGCTGGTAAAGTACATAGGAGCAAGGCACATCCTTGAGCACTCTCCCTTGGTCCAGAACACCATTTCACTGCTGGCACAGTGCCTACACTGGTTTTGGGTTGTGCCTGCTAATACTCATTCAGATAATACCCTGCCACGGCTAAAGGATATCAAAAGCCAGGAAGCAAACTGAATAAGAAGAGTGACTGAAACCATCCGGTATTTGCAGAGAGATGAGATAGTCGCTGGCAGTGCTTATGGGCAAAGCCTTTTCTTCTTCACAGCGACAGCACTGGCTGAATGGAGGGCATATTTGGGAGTATGGTTCAAGTCTCAAGTATATCACAGAATATACCAAGTTGGTTGGGACCCAGAAGAATTGAGTCCAACTCTTAGCCCTGCACAGGACCATCCACAAAAGTCACACTACATGCCTGAGAGTATATACAGATAATCAGAAAGGCTGGGTAGACATAAAGTGTGAAATCCATGTCAGCTATTATAATAATTCCCCTTTAGTCACCGTTTTGAAGCAGTGCCCATAATGCATCTGAGTTTCCTCCTGATAGGAGTCTTTCAGGGTCATCTGAGAGATATTCCTTTTTCCCTAACCAGAGCACAAAACTTACATGACCTGGACCTTGTGCAGTATTTTCAGTAACAGATATACAATAGAGCTGTCTGGTTGCTTTTATGGCCTGCCTCTGAGCACTGTCTGACTCTTTATTAAACATTCATTCTCACATCACTTCTGTGACTAGAGGAGATATCTTCCATTTACAGGGGTATAACTGAGATACAGAAAGATTAAATAGGCTAGTCTCAAACCCTACTAAAGGCTGCTATCGATTTGAATGAGAATTAGATCAGGTAATTTGTGAATTAACTTCCTCAGTGTGAAAATCTGTCTAAATCTATTTATAGAATTAATACTGTAACTCAGGCATGTATCTTAATTTCTGTATTGCTATACTTTCCTAGAAAAAAAAAAAATTTAAATTACCTGCTATCTTTCAAAGATATACATATATATATATATACATGTATGTTGTATGTATATATGCAGGCAATAAGGTTTACATTATAGCGAAGAAGTGCTCTGGAGCTGAGAATCACATCAAAGAAGAGAGGAGACTTTCCTACCTGGCAAGTGCTCGAAACCAGAGCAGAAAAAGGTTCCCCAACCCCACCTCCAGAAGGCAAAGCAGGGAAGCCTTCATTCAGAGGCAACTCTGACTCAGCATGGGTGGTGCCGGCAGGGACTGCACCCATCCCCAGCCCTACAAAAGCCACACCCTGGGAGCCTGTCCCTGGCCAGCTGGGAATGATATGCGAGGATGAGAGGTGGTCTGCAAGCAGCGACGGTGGTCTGCCGCTGACTGAAATTTGCTGGCCACACTGGAGCACACTTACAGAGATAAGCCAGGAGCTCCTGAGGTAACAGAAGCCACCAGGGAAACATCCCAAAGGAATTAAGGGGTGTTCCTGTAGGAAAGCAACACAACTGGCAGCCCAACTGAAGTGCCTTTACACCAACACACACAGCATGGTCAACAAAGAGCGGGAGTTGGAAGCCACCAAATTCTGATAGAAAGTTATGTCTGCATGCTGGGCTGCATCAAAAGCAGCGTGGTGGCAGGTCGAGGGAGGAGATTCTGCCCCTCTGCTCCACTCTGCTGAGATCCCACCTGGAGCACTGCATCCAGCTCTGGGATCCCCAGAACAGGAAGGACATCGAACCTTCTGGAGCAAGTCCAGAGGAGGCCACTAAGATTATTAGAGGAGGGATGGAACACCTCTCCTATGAGGAAAGGCTGAGAGAACTGAGATTGTTCAGCCTGGAGAAGAAAAGTCTTAGGAGTGACCTAATTGTGCCCTTTCAGTACCTAAGGGAGCCCACAAGAAAGATAAGAGGGGGACTTTTTACAGGGGCGTGTAGTGACAGGACAAGGGGAATGGCTTTAAACTGAAAAACAGTAGGTTTATATTAGGTATTAGGAAGATATTCTTTACTGTGAGGGTGGTAAGGCACTGGGACAGGTTGCCCAGAGAAGTTGTGGATGTCCCATCCCTAAGCGTGTTCAAGGCCACTTGTTCTTAGCAACCTGGTCTGGTGTGAGATGCCCTGCCCATGGCAGGGGGGGTAGAAATAGATCATCTTTAAGGCCCCTTTGAACCAAAACCATTCTATGCTTCTAAGACATTGAGGGGGATGCTTTGTTTAATTTGAAACAAAAAAAATGGGCAAAAAAAAAAAATTAAGGCATCCCTGAAAAAAGATGACAGAATTCTATGTATGTTTTTAGGCTATAATTACACAGAAACATAAAATTAATTTCTTAGGAATTATTTTTGGAGAATACAAAACCAACTTTGATGTTTTTAACATTACATGACCCAATTTAGTAGCACAGTTGACAAGTATTTTGGTGTCTCTAGAGACATATGATTACTAGAAAGAAGGCAGAACTGAGCACTGATGGTTACTTGTTGTATATGATTGTGGTGGCCTAGTGGTTAGCGTGCAGGACTTTCACTGCTGCGACCACGGGTTCGATTCCCCGGTCTCCTGGCCTGATGGAGGTCGTTAGCCCTGTGTGGCCATCCATCTATGAGAAGGACACTCTAAACAAACCTACGTCCTGAGGACCTCACTGCCATTGTCCAAGCTTGCTTGGCCCCGGCAGATGAACCTTAGGATTAAAGGGTGGGCTCAGTTCAGCGCATGCTGTGTCTCACCTAAAAAATCCATTGCGCAGGCTGGAAAGGTAAAAAGACCTTTCCCCAAATCTTCGTTCGCGAAGATGGGCCATTATATTATTATTATTATTATGTGTATGTGCTGACTTCAAATGCAAAAGTACATCATATTTTTGTTAAAAACTACATGTGGTGAAAAAGAGTTCTTATTATAGAAATATTGGAAAGGTAGAATGATAGAAGAAGATGGGTGTGAAAGCAACATCAGAGTAGATGGATTCTTTCAAGTCAGAGTAAGACTAAATAATTAATTATTGAGTATATGGCTCAGTAGATTGGAATTTCTTCATATTGTAGAAAGACTATTGCCTCCAGACATTATATACTTTTAGTGATTTATTTATAAATAGTATATTTTATATTATAAAATATTTATAAATAGTATAATACCTTATTCTAATATCTTGGTGAAACTTCCAAGATTTATTTAATCTGTAATTTTTTAATGAAAGTTAATGTCAGTAGACTGATGCCTGCTCAACTGGTGCTAAGAAAAAATCCAGGAACAGTTAATTAGGGTGAGATAAGGAAAGGGTTTCATCGTGCCAAGGCAATTGATGGTATACAACGCGTGCAGGCTGAGCCTGAGATGTTACAATATATAACAATATCTGGCCAATCCCAAGTGTGTCCACCCCCTGGCCCACCCTCTGAAATTGGGTCTGGGGTGCATTTTGGACCCTCTCTTCATCAACCTTCATCATCTTCGGGGTACAGAGAGCACAGTCACCCAGTTCTTTGACTCTGTCCTGCGGTTTAGGCCAAGATACAAGCATTCCCCAAACAGAACAGACTTGCCTTGACAAGAGACTAAATATCTTCTACTGGATACGGGGATAAGGCTGATATAGGGTGTATGGAATGGGGTAAGAGGGTTAAGGAATGTGTAAACTAAGGGGTACTACAGGGAAGAGGGACAAAGGGTTGCTTCTAAAATCTACTTCTATTACCTATAAAACTTATAAGGCTTACAAAAATTAGAAAAATAAAAAACCATTAGGGGCTTAAGGCATCAAGACCATTTCTATTTCAAACTGAGAGTTCCAAGAAATTCTTATAGCAGTGAGAAGAATCCAGGTGTGATAAGGGTCAATCACTTCTCAGAAACATATTCTGATTTTATTGTCCTATAGCTGAAATTCTCTGACCCCATATTTAGGTGCTAGCAGCATGGTTAGAAGGAAGTAGTGAGGGACCAGACCTGAGGGCTGATGAAGCCATGACGTTATAGATACTTACTAATTTTATATTTGCATTATAGTCAGTCCTTCATCTCAAAATCAGACGTCGTTCATAAGTGACTGTAAAACTAAATCACACCTACCATTATAAAAAGTTTCTTTTCCAAATTTTAGAGCTGATTTTGCAATAGTTTCCAAATTAGGAAAAGCTATTCTTTCTGACCCATTAAGCCTGCTGGAATTTTACCTGGCCAATGATACACGAGTTGAGGATGCCAAGCTGATTTCATCCAAACATTAATAACATTTTTATTAACTGAAGGTAAATAACACAATAAAGGTGGCAAGCTAAAATATAATTGTGAGAAAGTCATGCTAAAGAAAGTAACAGCTTTGCAAATTAATTTGTAATAATTCATTTTAATAAAACTTGACTCTGCCATTGAAGGGGAAAAAGCCTGCCAAAAGAGTACAAATACAGTATTTTTTAATGAGGAAAAAAGCTACAGATTGGTCATTTTATACCAGCATATGCAGTATTTAACATGTTGGTCATTTTATACCATAACTATTTAACATGTTTTATTCCATGTCATGCCCAAGATCTTGCTAGAGGATCAGGCTGTTGTGGTATTTGCAGCCATTTACTGCATCTCTTCAGCATGTGAAGCGATATCTACAGTCTTAGCTAAATTCAGAGACACATAAATAAAACCCTTTCATTAGAAATTATTTCCTACATTTAATAGGCTAGTTAGAAACTCTTCCCTTCCACAGGTGGATTTTTGGTTTTTGATGAGAAATTTATCTCTTACTGCATATCTCTTACTTAAAAATAATCATTAAAATTAGTTCTGTTCTAATAAAGCAAAATATATTTCTTTTTCATACTGTATGAGCCTAAAATTTTGTAAAAATATAGGATGCAAATGTATGCAAAGTATATATAACATGCTACTGACTTCAAAGACAAATGGAAAGAGCAATGAATCACTGGCTGACAATGGCTATACCGCCTTAACACATAGTGTTTAAAAACCTTAAATTGTTCTGAACAGGATTATATGACATCATAAAAAGCTTGTACTCCAATTGAATTACAACTGTACTCAAAATAACTTCATGCTACTACAATAATACAATTAATCTGTTTTGTAGCTTACATGAAGCAGTCAATCTCTGTTTATCATTGTCCTTTATCCCTAAGCCTGGCCAGTATTTCTGAGCATGTCCCAAATAAGCGTATGTTGAGGAGATCTAAGGCCGAAGGTACTGCAGGTGCCTAAAATAGGTTCTCTTTCTTCAGGAAAAGTTATGTATTTTTCATTCCAAGGTACCCCATTTAAATGACATTCACCACTAGTATGTTAATTTTTGGCTAGAAAAAAAAATGGATATCTGAGCACTAGAAGGAATTTTTTTGTGATTTTCTTGTGATGTACATGGTGGTAGCAAACTCATGATTGGGTAGACAATGACACTGGAGCGTGGGAGAGTGCATTTTCATCCTGGTCTAGCTTTCTGAATGATCACTGGGAAGCCATGCTCCTCTGAAAGCTTCATTTTCAAAATCTGCAATATATTAATAACTACTTTGTTAAGTAGTCATTCAGATAATGTGATTGATTTAAAGAATAAAATATGTCAAGTGTTTATTTAGCTTGTCAGAAGAACAGAAAACACCCACTACTTTCTCCACAGTCTCATCCTGGAGTAACTTATTATTTACAAGGTATTATTATTTGAATATAGCAATTGTTGAAGGAAAATGAGAAGAAATATTGTTAAATTTTCAAACTGCTGTTTTCCAGAAAACTTTGCTATAGGGTATTTTTCATTTATACAGAGGACACATTTTATTGATTAAAATATGTTTAAAATATATTACATTGGATTTATATAATGATAAAATTAAGCATAAGTATTTAATAGAATTACTCCTCTTCCTGAATATTAGGGATGATTACAAAGCTGTAACATAAGCAGGAAACCCTTGGCTATACTTGAGTATATAGACCTATAGCAGCAGTGGAAGCCTAAGCCCATTAGAGACTGGGCTTTCTGAAGACTTCACCCCCTCATCCTCAGTCTGCAGCTGCAGGCAGTTGTGTATTTACTGTTTTACAGTCTATGCTGTCCTGCACAGCACTGTGTTCCATGAGGGAACACAGCTTTGTATGCAAAGCTCCATGAACTTACATAGCCTAAGAAAACATCTGCCATCAGTTCACTGTCCCAGTTCTCTTGCATCCGCCATTCATTTAGTGGATGTGGTTCTAAGAAGGTCCCACACTTTCCACTCAGCTTGTGGAATACACTGGTTGTACTTTTCATTACCATACCAGATGATAAACTATGCATACTTCAGTTCTTTGAGAACCTATTTCAGCCCTCAATTTCTGTAGATATTGTTGTACTCTATTTTGCATAATAGAAAAGGACAGATGTATTTTAAAAATCTGGTTATTTCACGATAGAAATGGGTCATAAAAGTAAGTTTTTTATGATGGGTGTATTTTATGTTGTGATAGGCAGTCATAAAATATGCTTTTATGAATATGAATTTAAATTATTTAAACTCAATTAAATTAAGATATGAATTTATAACTGAAGTGCTGATCCTACTTCTTTTAGACAAATTATGCCTAGGAAAATATGCTATTAGTAAATGAATGTTCTAGATTGTTTGCACAAATTTTGTTATTGCCTGGACCATATTTTCATTCAGAATTCTTCTAATTGGGCCATATTACTTACTGGTGGCCATTGTTCTAATTGTAAATGGATAGGAATGCAATCAGATATTATCCTCAAAATAAATGCAGCAATTACTTAAATGTAAAGTGAAATTAGGAAAAAAATTAAGTGCATTCTTAACTACCTTTTATGCTGTCTTATTAAGGGAAATAAGAAATAACATCCTTGCATCAGCTCCTCAGCATTTTGTGAACATTCTCTTCTGGTTGATGTGGAGTCTATAACAGACGTTCTATTTTGGTACAAACTATCCCCTTGATGGGTAACATACAGGGCAGGTGTTACGTCGATTTTAGTCTTGAGGATACAAGCATATCGGATATACCTATGGAGGCTGCAGTTCATTAGGCTGCCTCAGTAAATCAAGCAAAGCAAGTTAAACTCAAAGACCTAGTGGGAATGTGCAAGACTTATATTTGGGCGGAAACACCGAAGGCAGTAAAAGGCTGAAATCAAGGTGGACTGGGGACAAGATGATGTTGAAAAACAGAGAAGAGGCTAAAAGACACTGAGTTGTATGTAAATAGCTGGTTGGTTAGCATACTTTCACCTGACTGAGCCTTGTGCTTGATCACTGCAGTCTGTCCTACACTCTGAACCAACACTGCATCTAAGTGTTGCTTGCATGAGCACGCTCTCTACTCGAAGCCTCTGTGCAAGCTCCAATGTGAAACAAGACTAGCAGGTGAGTAGGGTAACAGGACTGAGTGCCAGCAACTGCACTGAGAAAGTGTGAGCTCAAGGGGCGTGATAGTTTTGGCTGGGATAGGATTAATTTTTTTCATAGTAACTGCTATGGGGCTGTGTTTTGCATTTATGCTGAAAATAGTGTTGATAACCCAAGGATGTTTTTGTCATTGCAGTGCTTGCACAGAGTTAGCATTTTTTCTTCTCCTCACCCCACCCAGCCAGTAAGGGAGCTGGCAGGGGGCACAAGGAGGTTGGAGGGGACCCAGCCAGAACAACTGACCCCAGTTGACCAAGGAATATTCCATACGATATGGCATCATAGAATGCTGGGAGTAGGAGAAGGAAGGGGAGGATGTTCAGCGTGATGGTGTTGGTCTTCCCAAATCACTGCTATGTGTGACAGAGCCCAGCTTTCCTAGAGATGGCTGAGCACCTGCCTGCCCTCGGCAAGTGGTGAATGAATTCCTTGGTTTGCTTTGCTTCCATGTGCACCCACACCTTTTAAAATGTTCATTTGTTTGTTTGCTTTTAATTTCTTTATCTTTTATACCGTTTTTATCTGAACCCACAAGTTTTCTCACTTTTACCCTTCCAAGGAAGTGATCAAGTGGCTTTGTGGGGCTGGTGGTCTGGAAATTCTAAATAGTTAATTGTCTGAAACAGGGTGCACCTGTACACATCTTGGCATGTCTGTGCAGGACCTTCTCTGGCAGAGTCAGTATCAGTATGTTTTGCCTGTCCTACTGTTAAGTGTTTCCATGTGGTAGTTTTAAGATATTGTTCCCTAAACAATCTACCATGTCTCAGGTAGGCTGAGATGTCTGTGGCCACCTTTAGGAGCTGGAGACTTCTGTTTAATGGATTAAATTGACTGATTTTCCCAATTAACTATATGTGGTCATAAAACTCCTATTTGAAATTCACAGATGATTCTACTTTTTAGTAACTGTCTGCTGTGTAGAGTAAGATATGATTTTGGCTTTAAATTGTTTCAGTGTGAAAATGTTTGAGAGGCTTCTTCCTCCTCTTGCATGAGGCATACTTTACCTAAATGGGAACAGTGATGTAGTCACTGTCCTTCATGAGGCTGCATATTGTCATGAATTATAGAGGCCTGAGAATTTGCCATAAAAATATAGCCAAACTTGGTAAATTACCCAGAAAAAATATTTGAATATGCACAAATAGACAAGATAACATGCTCATAAGTCTCAGTTCCTGAGAAAATCAGGATAAAATGGCTTCATGGGACATTCTCAATTCTACTCTATCCCCTTCATTCACTTTCTATCAGCAGAATCAACTTTTGGGCATAAGGCTAGAATAATACTTGCAGAATAGCTCCAATGTAGTTTTTGTTTTATGTTTTCACCCATAAGAGGCATGTGATAAGCCCTTGTCTGCTAGTTTGCATTTTCACAAAGATCTCGTTACACCCCACACTAGGGAATGTTTTCAAGATTACCTTAATTTTTTTTTTTTCTTTGTCCATGATTGGTTTTTTTCTGAATTCACAGGTTACTTTAAACTAATCTTCAGATTTGAGTGCTGGCTTCCAAAACTTTGATTAAAAAATGGCCTTACTTTCCAAGGTAACGAGTTCTCACTGAAGTAAGTGGAAACTCTTGTTACTCACTGCTTCTAAAAGCCTACAAATTTAATGCAAGTGTTTAAATGAGGACGAGAGACAAGATTCTTAAAAGTACCTGAGGGACAAAGTAAAAATCCCATTGAAATTTAGTGAAGTTGGTAATTTAGTTTCCTTTGAAATTCCCACTTTTGGTAATCTTTTTAAAGTGAGGAATTTACCATTTCAAGATTTTTGGAAATAATTTGTTTCCATCTAAAAGAATGTGATAAAAAAGAGCTGGGAAAAAGATAAAAGGAAAATAAATACTGTGATTATGTTGACATATGTGAACATTTAGACAGAAAGCTATTACAAAGTTAATTTGCTTTGTAAGTAAGCAATCAAAAAATGAGCTCTATTTAAGGAAATTCCACAGAGAATTGTAACATTCTAAACAGCTTTTAACCCTCCTAAGTCTGAGGAGAGAATTTAGCCCATGTCTAAACATTTCTGAGAGGATTCTGTAACCTCTATATAAGGCTCCTACATTTGGGGTTAGTGTTATCACCACTGTTCTTAAAAATTATTATAGCTTTATTTTGAAAGGTACCTGATCCTATCAAGAGTGAATCAGGGCCAATCTGAGATCTGGGTCCTCAGAGCATGCAGGAATTACTCCCAATTCCTGTGCCTTATTAAGGTAGTAAATAGTCTGCTCAAACATTGTTTCTGGAATTGTTCAGAAAGTAAGTACTGTAGGAATTTTTAAAGAGTTCGTTCAAATTCGTATCAAGTGAAGTGGTAGCTGAATAGCAGAAGCACAGGTTAGACTAAATGAAGAGGATAAAGGAAAAGGCAAAAAGAAAGGCCTGAATCATGCTACTGGGCACTTTGGTTCTGCTCAAATTCTTCTTTATATCTTCTTATTATACTGCTTCCAGTTGTTTCTTTAAGGATGGATTTGAGATCTTTGTTTGAGAGAACAAATTATTTAAAATCATGTTAATATTTAAAGGAAATTTTGTCTCAATGATAATAATTCTAGCCTAGCCCACTAACAGTAATTGAGAGTGCTGTCTTGACAGGGACTGTCTATGTAAAAAGTACTTGTAGTACTAGCACATTTTCTATCCAGACTTATCACAGTTTTCAAATTGTTAACAGCATTAAAAAAACAGCAAAGTGAACAGAGACAGAATTTAAACAACCCTGTTTCCTTCCTTGATTTAGATTAGGCACAGAGTTATAGTTAATATACTTGTATTAATACCAGCTCTTCTGTGACAGGAGCTTCCATTTTCTAAGGCTGTTAACAGGAGAATTTCCCACCAAAGCCCATTCATATATTAATTCTTTTAAAATAAAAAAGAAAAGAAAATATACTAAAATAAACCTCTCGGATTCTCTGGTAAATACAGTGGTTAGAGTAATTTAATATTCTCTAATGTTCAACAGCTGCATCACATAAAGCATTCCTCATCCCACTGGCAGAGGAATAAGCATGAAAAGTTGTTCAATCAAGAAAGGTCTTTCTCACCTTCCAGGAACACGTTCTGCTAAATCGCAAGGGGTAGTGACTGGTACTAAATGAAACCTCTCTAACAATCTTAAGACAATATGTGATTTGTTAAATATAACAATTTTCAAATGACTGAATTTTAGGTTTAATAAATCTGAAATACTCCAAATAATTATTGCTATATATGCAACAGTATTCTGGTGAGAAGAAAAGGGAAAAGGTAAAAATAGTATTCAATTTGCAAGGCATAAAATAATCTTCTGAATTCTTGCATATGCACACTTGTACACAGATTCTATTGGGTTCACAGAATATTATGGATCCTTAGCTGACAAGCAAATATTCATGTGTTCATTCTAAGTACTTTGGAAAATAAAATTTCATTTTGCCAGAAGCAAATGACACTTGTTATAGGTTTAAAAACCAAGGCAGAATTTGTTTCTTTCCCCTGCATCGCTGTAAAAGAAAGATGTTGAATGAGGGAGTGGGAAGGTGTTTGCCTAGGGAAATTGACACACACAAAGGAACTAACCAGCAGATCCACATTCCAAGCTGATGGCCCTCCGAAGACTGTGGGGAGGGGTGAGGAGTTTTTTTTTTCTCTCCTTGGAAACAGGAGGCACTTCACTTTTGCCCTAACTCGAGCAAGGTGTGTGTTGGAGGGGTTCGAGATTCACTTTGTTTTCAGCCTGGTCATCTGACTGTTTTCTGGCCCTGGTTTGCCTCCGTTTTCCTGCGCCCTGTTCTACCCCCAGCCCAGACCTGCTCGGACTTCATCAGAGAGAAGTCCTGCAGAGGAACCTTTCAGGGAGGAGGCCATCCTTTCTCTCCTCTGCTCCCGTGTTAGCAGTGGTGTGTGTCCATCAACAAAAGGGTGGAACTCCTGGCCACAGCCAGCCGCAGATAGCGTGACTTCCATAGGAAGAGCTCCTTTTTCCCCTTCCCCTTCTCGGTGTGAGGAGGAAGATCCCCATTTTCAGCTTCTCCTGCAAACTGGGCCCCCACAGAGAGGCCACCAGAGCCCAACGGCGCCCCCTGCTGGCCACCACCAAGCAACTGAAGGCTCCACACCTCCAGTGATCCAACAGCACCCCCTGCTGATCGTGGTTAGAACTGCACCAAAAGGCAGAAAGTACTGAACTGTTTCCTTTTTGAAGGGGTTTTTTTGAGTAAAGGATTATTGTTTGGTTGTTTTTGTGTTCTTTTGCCAATAGACATATATCCTTTAATAAAGGGCTGTTACTTTTTCTTTCTCCATGCTTCCTCAATTGGAGCCTCTTAATTTCGGATTTACAATTACTTAGAGGGAGGAGTTTGGTCTTCCTCATGACTCATCCTCCTTAGAAAACCCTTCAGTCTCATTAAACTGAGACACACTCTAGTGATAGGTGCTCTCAAAACATGATGAAAAAGGTCCTGCAAGCGTAACTGTCATGATAAAGTTAGGGTGGGATAGCTGAAGGACCAGGCCATACCACTCAGTGGCATAAAATCTAACTTTTATGGATACAGTGGGTGGATAGCGATTTCTAGTCAAAGATTTATGTTCTACAATACAAACACAGTTCTGCAGGCTGCTGGACAGCTGTGGATGTGCTTGCACTGTTTATTCATTTATTTTTTTTTAATTTTGATTGTCATTGTAAAAAGTCAATGGCCTTACTAATCCAAAGCAGCCCCAAATCAGCCTCTCTGATCTTCATATCTGAAGGCAGTTGAGTATTTTTACCTGGGTTGCTATCCTCTTCTGTCCTTCTACCCCAAATAAGTTACAAGGATGTAAAGTTAAAAGTGGTTCCTTCCTGAGTGTTATAGCACTAATTATAGTTGGGTAGATGCAGTCTGGATAATTTGGGCAAATCTTCCATATAACCTGTTCTGCTTTCTTATTTCAGCATCAGATAGTGTTGGGCAGATATAGTCCAGACCTTGTTTATTCTGAGCCGTGCTTTTGCATAGATGTCACTTTGTGATACCAAAAGCTGGAAGTTATCTGGTTGACTACTCATGGCAGAAGTGGCCCCTAGAATTCCAGAACTCCGGGGGAACTGAAGTAACCCTAAGCCCTAGATGAGGTGCGGTACAACAATACCTGTTTATGATTGAACTTGAGCAGGTTATAACTTATTATTATCCCCTGTATTTCAGTACCCGTGCAAGGTTGATCATAATTCAGAGAGAAGTCAACATTTTTTCCAAGAGGTTGAGTTGATTTAGGATTGCAGATTAGCACAGAAGGTTTTTTCAGTTTAGCTCAAAAACATAAATGGAAAAGGTGAGCAGCCAGTATTCCTTCCTTCCATGAGTGATTTGACTAAAACATAAATGAAAAAGAGCTGTGACTTTAATTCCCTTCTTAATTCAACGTATGTCATATTTGATGTAGTCTTTTGCATAAGAGCCTTTGCATGCCCATCCTAGAACTTAGTTCACTCACTGCTTAACCAAAATCAGTCTACATTTGATTTGCTTTTTTTGGATCATTGATAATTTCACCTTGACTGAAGAATGATTCTCCATCTCTGTTCAAGACCGGTACAGTGTCAAAATATTTTGTAGTCAAGTGAGTAAAGCAGTCACCTGAGAAGCAAGGAATATATCTTTCATCTTCCTAAAGTTAGAAATGGAATTCAACAATGGCTTGCTACTCCATAGGTGAGTTAAGTCTTTGGGCTAATTGCAAAATGTTGTTCCAGCAGATCCTCCTACAGCTATTGTGGCTTGAAAGCATTAAAACATTGTGATGATAGATTACTTTAGGGGTATGATCATGTAATTTTTCTGAATCACTCTTCATAGTCATTAATCATTATTCATCACTTCATCCTTCTCATATGTCATACAAGAAGTAACTAAATTATGTTCTCTGAATCACACTCCTGGGGCCAGGTAGCTAGTTTTTTAGTCATTTTGGTTTCTATGTCGGAAATGTCTGAGTGGAGTTTCTGTATCTCATAGATACTTAAGTCAAACATTTAGTCATAAACGACATCCTTAAGAATTCAACTAGGTATTTGCTTAAATATGAAAGCTCCTATGAAAGATGTTTAGCATCAATCTGAGTATTCAAGCTTCTGAAGACTTCTATATTGGAAACAAAATCAATTGCAAAAGTTGTTGCTTAATATTTCACAAAGGCTTTCTAGCACCTTCTTCAAAGGCTTAAGTCCTTTAAGTTGTACTTATTTGTAAATCTATTTAATTTTGTGAATTACTGTAGACATCCACCATAGCCCTAAGCAACTTTACAACAAATTACAAGCTGTATTACCAGTCTACAGGAATTAAATATGTTCCAATAGTTTGCCCAAACTGACCCTCCAAAAACTAATGACAAACACAGAGCGTACAGTTACGCATTTACCATTTTCACCATATAATAATGGCATAGACTGATGAATATACTACTAGCGTTTCATTTCTCTAGGAAACCACTGCTACAAATGCTCACTTGTGTACACGGAGCTTTGAAGTTCACAGAATCTTTTGAGCATGTAATTGGTAGAGTTCAGTGATTCACAGCTTTCTAACTCATTTGGTATTCTGGCAAGTTATTAGCCAGCTGCTGTTCACTGAAGCAGATGTTATGAGCCATGCATAAAATTGTCAAGGTTACAGTTAGTACAAAGAAAGCTCTATCCCTCTCTTGTCAGGATTTGTAACAAAACTTCTACTGACGTCATCAGAAGAATCAGCTTCAGAAATGGAGTATTACTGAACCTTATCCTCCATTATTTTGTATTCTTTCTTCTTTCATCTTCTCCTCATGGCCACCTTTCTTCAATAATGCAGTTTGTATATGCTTTGCCAGCTCTTACCTTCTAGTTGTCTTTCACACTGATTACTGCACTTGAAAACATCTTTCATTTAGTATTTTTCAGCTCTTCATCTATGTTTCCTTTACCTTCTCTGATATAAAACTGAATAAACAACAGGACCCATTTTTTCTGCCTTCAACAATGATCATTCTGCATATTTCAAAAACAATAATAGAATAAACCACTAGTTTAGAATAATGGATCTGTTGAAGCCCAGATATTGCTACCTGCTTGGGGAAGAAAATAGGGTTTGTCTTTAGTAGTTTCTGTTCATTGTGAATCCCAGTGTGTGACAGTATAACTACTGGTTAGAGTATGACTGGGATGGAAAAACATGCAGTATTATTTCACTAAAAACTGAGATGATGACTCCAATATATGACTAATACCTACTATAAAAACATATTTAAAAATGACAATGTATGAGATGATAGGAAGAGCTGAGTTTTAGAATTGGAGCATTAAAAATTTAAGCCAACCACATTTTACCTGGATTCTTTTCTTTCAGCTTCAGTTATTATTCTTTCTATATTCTTACAGTTTAACAATACAGTAGTACAATACGAATTTGAATGATAAGTGAATTTAAGTGAAAAAATATGTATTTTCTGTATCTAGGCTTGCCTGTACATAGATTTCTATGATCTGCAACTACTTACATAGTTGCTGCCTAAAGACTGAAAACAATTACCCCTAAAACCACTGCGTTGATTCAGCTGAATTAACGAAGGTTTGAATTTACTTCTGCAGTCTATTTTGCATATAGAATATGAATGAATATTGGAGACTTACCATTAGGCTATTAATTACCCTTACAGCACAGTAATTTATTGATATGCTTTCTAATCCTGTGTTACTCTTATTCTTAATCTTCTTATTGTTACTATTTACTTATTTTTAATTTTAAGTTATTTGACAAAACCAGGACAGTCCCCTTGCATAAAAAATCTTGGTGATTTTTTCTTTGTATCCTTGTATTTTCAATAGTCAGGTATGGAGATACCTTGCACATTACTAGGCATGATCAGTTCACATACTAATTACATTCAAACATGAGGTATGCTATTGTGATTGCTCTTTTCCATGGGCAATTTAGAAAATCATAAAATGAATATATGCTACTTATAATGTCACAAAATGACCTTCTGCTAGGTTTCTCAGACAGTCACAGTAGAAAAATGATCTGACTCTTGAAGTCCTGGAGGAATGAGACACGACCTCTTCGTAACTGATCATTTTGATGCTAAATATGCAAAAGGAAGTCAATCATAATACATTTAATATCAAACCTTGAAGAAGTAATAAATTAATGTTCATTATCATTATGATAATTTAGTGTGAGACTTGATATAATATCAGATATTATTCTGAAGTAAAGGCAAAACCTCTACGCATAATGAAGCCTTGATTTCAAATGTAGGAATCTATATGTAAAATGCTTGGTAGAATAGAAGATGAATGTTTTGTGTTTGAAATGAAATCAAAAGAAGGATCTGTATGTGCAGAGAGGCAGCCAAAATTTACAGAAGCCATTTGAAACCAAATACTAACCAAATAACCAAATACTAACATATTGTTTTCTTTTGGGTCAGAAAGAGTAATGTGTCTTTAATAAAACTTCTTGGAGAACCCTGTAGCACAATTGTTGGCAGTAGGCATATATTGAAACTTACATGTAAAGTACCAATAATGAAGCAAAATACAGTATTGGTCTTCCATATTCTGCCACTTGTATTGAAAGATCTCTAAAAATGTATTTTATTAATTGATCTTGCTTTCTATATACTAGATTTAATTAATTAGATTAAATATTCTATTTTAATTTAAATCCTGTAGATGAATTTTCAGTGAGAGTTAAACATTTAGTTATATAACTTGTTTTTGAAAGCATATGATTGCCAAAGAACTACTCTGGCAATTGTTATGAAATTTTTATCATTGTGAATAAGTAATATAAAATATTTATTTAGATAAATTACAGATTGCTGTGCCTTTTTAGCAGTCTAAAAATAAGTCATATAACCAATATTTATTTATTGCTTAAAAGTAGTATGAAAGTACTGGTAGTATGAAAAATTTCCTCAAGTATTGAATATAATGACTGAAAATAATTAAGATGGAAATAAGCATTATTTTCTGGGTTTTTAAGCTGGAAAATCAATATACTGACTTATACATGTGCATGGTAAGAGCTAGCCATTTTCATTGCTAACTTCCTTATTCTTTTCTTCCATGGTGAAAGCAGTTGTGCGCGTTGCACCCTCAAAAGTACAGAATCATGGAATGATAGAATTCTAGGAGCACAGAATCTTGGAATGGTTTGGGTTAGATCTAGTTTCAACACCCCTGTGTTGAAACACCAGGACACCTTTCACTAGACCAGGTTCCTCCAAGCTTCATCCAACCTGACCTTGAACACTTCCAGAGATGGGGCATCCACAAGTTCTCTGGCCAACCTATTCCAGTGTCTCACCACCCTCATAGTGAAAAAATTCTTCCTTACTTCATTTCTAAATATAGCCTCTTTCGGTTTAAAGACATTCCACCTTGTTTGGCCACTTCAGGCAGGCCTTGTTTAAAAGCCTTTCTCTGTCTTTCTTATAAGCCCCCTTTTGTACACTGAAAAGCTGACTGGTCAGTAGTACCCAGGGTTCTCCTTTTTACCCTTTTCAAAAATGGATGTGATATTCCCTTTTCTGCAGTCATTGGGGTCTTTGCCTGACTGCTGTGACTTTTCAAATATGATGGAGAGAGAGTTAGCAACTACATCAGCTGACTACATCATTCTTCTGCCTTCCTTGTCTGGTTTCTTACACATGGTAATCAAGAGCTCTTGTGCTCTGAGAAAGATTTCCTTAGAGAACTGTCAGTTTTGTTCATCTTCTTTGTCCCTCAGGGCAATTTCCAAAGGGGGTCCATCTACAGACTCCTCGAAGAACTGTAAGTTCTAAAATTCAGTCTCTCGATTCTACTCTTCCTCTGCCCACATCCATTAAGATTGTGAACTCACCAGGACATGAACACTGCAGCCCAGGCTGCCAGCAGTCTTGACATCTCTAGTGAGTTCATCTGTTGGCAAGCAACAGGTCCAGTATGGCTTCTCCTCTGGTCAGACTGTCTATCACCTGGATTAAGAAGGTATCCTTGATGCAAAGAGTCTCCAGGACTCCTTACAGCTTGCTATGTTGCTTTTCCAGCAGACCTCAAGGTGACTGAAATCCCCCAGCGTGATCAGGGTCAGTGAGCTTGGTGCTTCCTGTAGTTGAAGTAAGAAGGATTTGTGAACATCTTCCTCTTCATCAGGCAGCCTGTAGTAAACACCAACCATGAGGCTTTGTTGGTTTGGCCTCTAATTTTCATCCACAAGCTCTCAATCTGTTCATTGTTGTTTTTCAAAGAAGGCTGTGTGCAATCAATCCTTTTTTCTTTTTTTTGCATAGAAGGGCAATCTCTCCTTCTTTACCTGATCCTGCAAAATCCTGGTTTATAACCACTGATTACAGTGCCCCAGGCGTGATTCATACCACCAGGTTTCAGTGCCAGGGATTAGATCCTAGTTTTCTAGCTGCACAGTGGCTTCTAGCTTCTCTTGTCTTTTGGCGGATTCTACTCCATTCATATAGTCATTTCAGTTGGGCTGTAGACTGTGTCACCCTTTTAGAGGAACATGGCCTAACTTCTTTGAGGCATTTCACAGGTGTTTTCATGTTGGTTCCTAACACATCAACATTCCCTGGCTCTTTTGTTATTCAAAACTCTATTCCCTTCTCCTGGTAAGTCTAGTTTAAAGCTGTCCTTATAAGTCTGGCTGACTTGTTGGTGTAGACTTTCTTGCCTCACCAATACACTAGCAATTCCTACATTTTTGAAGTACAGCACAGTAGTAATTCATTATCCTTAATTTCTCTTTATAGCACAATGTTAAAAGGTACTAAATACATTTTCCCTACACACTGATAAAAATGAACTTCACAGAACATTTATTCTATTTGCCAGATGGCCAGTTGCATCCATCTATGAAAGGCATGAACTCCTTTATCTGGAAAAGTTTTACTGACTAGTTTTAAATTTCTAGCTTCAACTGTGGTAGTGGTGTTCTTATTGTTTGGTTTTCCATGTTGAACAATAGAGGAAAGATGCACATTTAAGTAAAGGCTATAAAACTTCTATAGGCATTGACAGCTACAGGTTTGAATGGATCAAGTGAAGATTTATTTTTTTTTATTAATATGAGTAAGAGATCTCTATGGAAAAAATATACACCATTCAATTGATTTAATTTAGAAATTCAACATATCCTCTTAATATGTATCAATATACTTCTGGCAAGCAGCTCAAGGCTAGAATATACAGGTGGAGAGCAAGTCTATGCATGGTCAGGTGCTCCATTCTCTCTCTATTCTGTTCATTAGGTCACTGACATCAGATCTTAATACGTTGACAGTAAATCACAAGTGTTTTGGCTGCTACAGGGTATAAAAAGTTATACAATAAAACACGACCATTGCAGAAAATATCTTGTAGCAAATATTAGCAGATAAACTGCAGGTTTTTTTGACTAATAGCAGAATTAATTTTCTGTCAGTTCTTTGAGCACTTAGTGAATAAAACTTTCCTAATTTTAACAAAATATCCTTTTCTTAGATTTTCTGTTATTAAGTGTGTTTTTGTTAATCTCTGTCATGCACAGCAGTACTATAATTAGGATACTTTACATTACATGGCTGGAATGTTAATCAACATAATTTCACAAAAAAAGAACCAAGGAGGTTTTCAAGGTTTTTTAGAACATTTCCTTTGATTTTTATTTTTTCATTTTTTGCACATAAAAAGTGAATCCCATTAGATGAAGTATTCATAACCGTTGAAAAGAGTATTAAATCAGTTGAATTATTTTTAACGTAAATTAATGTATATATTCATTTTCTATTTGAATGGAAAACCATTTTAGCTTCACTGAACACTAACATGTAGATATTAAAATAAGTATTTTATTTTCAGGTATTTCAACATGAATGCAAATGTATGTTTATTCAGTACACGAGTTAAGGCTAATGCTTTATACTTTCAATACAAAGCTTCTAATACCCTCACACATAAGCTCTTCATCTTCAACAGTGCTGATTATTTTTGTTCCATACTTATCTCAAAGTCTTCAAATTGCCATATACTCTGTTAGATGATCAAAAAATATCAAGGTGGTGATATCTTTCTACTCTTATCCTTTCTTTTTCTTTATTTTCCTTATGTATTTTTGTGTCATTTTTATGCTTTTATATTGCTATATAACTATATATAATAAACAAAATGGCTACATACTTCTTTTCCATTGCAACTGAATTGTTCTAAAATAAATCATATACATATAAACACCAGTCATTCAGTGTCATTTCAATCTAACTCGCCCCAAGGGATCTATTAACAAGAACCTGAGTTACCCTCACCTTCAGGGGCAGGTTGTAACAGTAGTGATAAAAATAGTTAAAAAGCAAAACAAAAGTAGAAGGAGAAAATACAAAACAAGACAAGTGAGGCAAATACAATCACTCACCATCTCCCATAGATAGGCTGATACCCAGCCAGTTTCCATGTGAAAGATAGCTAAGCTCCCTAAACAAGTTCTCCTGCATTTTACTACTAACAATGACATTATATGACATGGAATATCTCTTGTGGTAATATGGGTCATCTGCATTCCCTCCCAACCTCTTGCACAACCCCAATCTATTCACTGGTGAAGCAGAGTGACAAGTGGCATGTGTAAACACTGTTCAGCAAGAGCTAAAACATTGCTGGGTTGTAAGCATTTTCTTGGTGAAAAATCTAAAACATATAAGCTGTTATTTAGAAAACTTAACTCCACCCCAGCCAAATCCGGTGCACACATGTGGGTTGTATTCCTTATAAAATGTAAATTCCCTTTCATTACCAGTAAACTATGACAATTTACATCAAGTATTTTTGCCTGAACTGGACCTGAAAGATTCAAATATTATGCAACAGGGAAGGGATAGATAACTGCAGTTGTTATAAGGTGGTATGAAATCCTCCTGTGACAGCCAGTCTCCCAAAACAAAGCAAAAAAACCTACTCTGGCCAATGTAAAAGGTTAATGGCCCAGGGTCCGGATCACATCTTGCAATTTTAACTCACAAGTTGCATAAATTGAGGCACCTGACCTGAGGCTGAAAATATTAATTGGTCTCCTGTTGGAAGGCTTGATATCACAAATAGCTGAACATCATGGCAGCAGGCATCAAAAGTCAAAGCATCCTGGCTGAGCAGCAGGCACTTTCTGTGAATATCTGCAAATGTCCAGTATTTCATGCTTGACAATGTCATTGCTTATTCTCAACCAGATGGAATTTGCTTGTTGCTTGGGTCCAGATGGGTACTGACACACAACAGTAAAGGGAGGGAGTTTCATGTATGCAAGATGATTGCAGAAATGAAACAGGCCTTCTGTCATTTAATCGAATATTGTGTTATCAGAATCCTCAGATAAAACAATCCTTTTTGATCCATTTTAATGGCTCTACTCTACATCTATTCTTGTGTCAGGTACTTCTGTGGTATCCTTTCTGAGCACAGATCATGAAGGGAATACAAACATGGAACAGAATTTTGATTGTTATTCTGAGACAAGGTCTCCTAAAGGTCATTACACAGTGTTTCTTCTGTTTTTCTCTTTTCCCTATGTCATGGCTAAACCCCAGCTGGCAGCTAAGCACTACAGAACCACCTGTTCATTCCCCACCTCACAGTGGAATGGGGAGAGAGAAATAGAAGGTCGAAAGTGAGAAAACTCATGGCTTGAGATAAGAGCACTTTAATAATTAAAATAAAATGAAACAATAAAGAAGAACAATGAAGCTGATGAAGAGTCTAGAACACATGTCCTATGAGGAGCGGCTGAGGGAACTGGGGCTGTTTAGTCTGGAGAAGAGGCTCAGGGGACCTCATTACTCTCTACAACTAACTGAGAGGAGTCTTTTTTGACATGTTTCAAGCAAAAGGATGAGAGGAAATGGCCTTAAGATGTGCCAGCGGAGGTTTAGATTAGATATTAGGAAACAAAATGCACTGAAAGAGTGGTCAGACATTTGAGTAGGTTACCCAGGGAGATGGTAGAGTCACCATATCTGAAAGCATACAAGAGATGTCTGAATGTGGCAGTTGGGGATATGGTTTAAGAGTGATTATGGTGGTGCTGGCTTGACAGTTGGACTAGATGATCTTGAAGATCTCTTCCAACCTTGATGATTTTCTGATTCTGAGTTAATAATAATAAATTGTAATGAGAAGAGTAATATCAAAGAAAGAGAAATAAAACCCAAGACAGACAAGCAATGCAAATAAGAATATATTGTTCACCACCAAGCAACTAATGTCCAGCCAGTTCCGAGCAGTGATGCCCCCATCAACCTGCCCCTAGTTTTATTGCTGAGCATGATGTCATATAGTATGGAACATTCCTTTGGTCAGCTGGGGTCATTCATCACATCCTTGTCTCCTCTCATTAGGTATTCCAGAGGCATTAGGGCTGGAAAACACCTCTGAGATCATCAAACCCATCTGTAAACCCAGCACTGCCACATTCATCACTAAACAATGCCCCTAAGCACCACGACTACACCATAGCCTTGTCATACAATTGGCCTCAGCCAATCAATCCAGCCTGTCCAGATCCCACTGCAGAGCACTCCTTGTAGACTCCTAGCAAACCTGCTGGAGGGATGGTGTGAGAAGCAGAAGCTGTGCAAGCACTGCTCAACAATTACGAAAACATCCCTAAATTATCAACACTGTTTCAGCACAATTCCAAACACAGCCCCATACCAGCTACAATGAAGAAAATGAACTCTATTCCAGCTAAAACCAGCACACCTTGAAAGATCTTTAACATTAACCTGCATTTTTTCTTATCACAACTGTATGGCAGAAGCATTCCACATCCAATTGATGATGGATTAATTCTCATTTTCACCTCAGCAGTTTCCAGAACTGGTGAATTCCATAAGAGCAAAGGATTTTTTTTACTGGTCTAAGTTTAATATTCACTTTTCCAGCATTGCTCAACTCTGTGCTACAGTACCCTTATGGACAAAACTGCCAGCCAGGTATAGGCATTTTCTAAAATTCTTAGACTTGTGAGGCTTAATTCAAATTTAGGGCATACATGAGAAAAGAATAACCTACTCTAGGAAATGGAATAAGTTTTATAATAACACCTAAAATTGCGTGTTGGCAGTGAAGACCAAGTTGGCTCAGATTTATAATAATTATGCCAAATGGTCAATGTGTACAGTTTTTTTTCCCAACTATAAGATAATCTTACTACAGCACTTAAAATCAGCAGTTGCCTCAAAACAGGTTAAAAAAATAAAAATGTTTCTTTTGTGGCAGTTACTTCAGTACCTGAAAACAGTGTGTTCTACTATTATTATCTGGATGGAAGTTACATGGGAGCCACCATAAATTGGTATTGTTGGTTTCACTATTGTAATATTTAGAAACAGCTAAAATGGCCAAGTAGAGATTTGGGGTTTGAATGTAGCAACACTGTATAGCAAAATTCTGTTAACCTCCACTTTAGCATAGTGAAGTTAGCAAGGAGAAAGTAGACAGGAGTGACGTTGCACTAGGACCATGTACACAGGAATTTCCAGATATAAGGAATAATAAATTATGGACAAATTATTCATAACAAAGGCACCCCAAAGGTACTCTCCCTAAAGAAAACTGTCTAGTAGCACTTTCTTCTACCTAATTGAAATTCTCAAATCACTGATAATTGTGTCAAAGTCAGAATTGTTTGTTCAATAAAAACCTTCTGGTTTTTAAAAATAATCAGATGACATATCCACATAACAAAGTGAAAGAAGATATTTCATTTCACAGTAGCCGTGCAGAATATTTAATACTTCTAAAAGCAAACACTTTAAAATCTGCTGGATCATCTTTAACACACCTTTGAAAGAGCTAGACAAGGTGAACTCTGGCCAGAGTTAACTTTCAATAAATCTTTTTAACATTGAAGAAGAAAATTAAAAGAAAATGAAAGACATAAAATACATAAAGCAAGTGGAGATTATTTTATGAGGGAGTGGGCACTTGCCATATGAGCATTAATCCTAGGCACAATCCTGTAAAGTTTAATGGAGAGTTTAGCTGCTTAAGATAGACAAAAAGTGCTGCAATCTGTGTTAAGTGACATGTCTTTGTGAAAAAAACATATGTCTCCCAACTAAATTGATCTGTTTTCTGTGAAATTCCATCATTGTATGCTAAATCTTTTAGGCGATTTTTAACTGAAAACTGCACTGTCTGACCAAACTGTTTGCACAAATTCATGTGTCTATCTTCTCTCTTAGGCATATAGCTAGATAAACAAATGGAAAATCTACCCAGGAATGAATGCATTTCTGATTTGCTGTGTGAAGTACTGACCTGAACTAGTTACACCTGTAAGCTATATTATCACCAGGCAAATAATTCAAGATAGAAAGTGGCGACATAAAAGAGACATGGTTCATGGTTTAGAAGTTCACCCTCTTTGACAGCAAAGTTTGACTCAAATAATCAACTTCCTTCTACATGAACTGACTTGTTCTGCTCCCACAATTAGAATAATCTGTAATTGGCATTTGCGTTGTTCTGGGTATGTCAGAGACTAACATTTTTGCAAATACCACTGGCATTGCCGCAAAAAAAGTTTTCTTTTCAAGATCTATCTGCTTTCCAGTATAAAACATTCCTATAATTAGCTGACTTTGCAGCTCTGTAATTGAAGAAAAACATAAACTATGAATGTGACAGATGAGGTAGTTACCTTTTAGATAAAACCTCAATAGATAATTCTCTATAAAGAAGGATTGGGGAAATATTACAATAATGTAACTATCACATGAAGGAAAATTAAGAGAAATTTACTATTTTGTGGTTTGGTGTTTGGTGATACATGCACAACGAAGATGACTATGCAGTATGTCATGTTATTGATAGCCATGATTTCCAATTAAAAACAGGCAAGCTACATGCTCCTATTTTTAATTTAAATATCTGACAACTGCTGACAATTGAATTAGCAATGGCTTAAGCAAAATATTAATGTTTAAGGAAAATATGTCATCCTGAATGTCATTTACGATATATACAAAGTATACATAATGATTTCTACTACAAAAAAATACTCTTATGCTTCTGAACTGTCATCCTCCCCCAAACAATTAAAATACAAAAACAAGCATTAATATTCAATAAATGGCTATTCCTTAATTAAAACAACAGCTACAAATCACCTGACTTTTAGACTACAATATTCTCGCTATGTATTATGCAACACTGAAAGTTATAATGAAAGTATGTAAAGGATGTTAGGAATATTCACTATAGTATAAAGTAATATAAAAATAGCACGTAATGGTGTATATAATAGCATATAATAATATAAAAAAGTCCTATGTCAAAGCACTAATTGATAAATTAATAAGGATAAATTAAATATATAAATTATAATGAGTATTTAAACAATGAAATATCTTTGTTGTTACATTGTTAAGTGTTACCACTGGCAACAAGATTTCTCCTGTTTATAAGCCTGAAATACTTTGTTGGTACAAGAAAAGCAAATTTCCAACACAGTGGCCAATAAATATAATATTGCCCATGGTAGATATGTTTTAGTATTAAAATTTTTTGTTGTTGTAATAAGATTATGTTTGAGAGTGTAAAACAGAATGGACAACATCCAAGATAAACTCAAATACAACCAGTTTAGTGTTTTAAAGTACCAGCAATCAAGCAACCACAATTGTTCAACATGATTCCTTGATTGCTGTTTGCAAAAGAATTATACAAAAATTATCATAGAAACTCCTGAGTTGAAAGGGACCCACAAGAATCATCAAAGTCCAAAGTAATTAATATATTCAATATGTATATAAGAATCACATCTTAAAACCCTCATGGGAACCAAATCACTGGTTCTGGCCTTAAATTTTTGTGCTTCTAATTAAATGCTTTTCCCTTCATTTAATTGTGAGTCCCTATTTATGAAACAATATGCTGCTTATAATGTTTTTTTAATCATATTCAGAGCACCACCAAAAAGAGTAGAACAGGGCATAATTCTGTTACGTGAATTTTAGCCAAAGAGTAAGAGCCTTTTCCACTGTTATCAAGTTGTTCTTAAATGATATGGAAGCTGATTAACTTTTTAAAACACCTCTGAAAATACATTTTCAGAATGCTGTTTGATGTTCTTGATTTTCAGAAAATAAAATGTAAATTCCAGAATAGTGTGATGCGAATAAGTAGGTTAGACCTTCCTTAATGTTCATTTTTACTCTATTTTTTCTATAGAAGAAAATAAAACACTTACAAATCAAGATAAAATAAATAATTCTCTCTCTCAATATGCTTTATTTTAATTTTTGAGAAGAAAAAATGGCTGAAGTTTCTTCAAGGCATTTTTACAAACATAGTCCAATTCACACTAAATATCTTGGAGACTGTTTTGTATTCTTGTGTTTGGGGTATTAAAGTCAGGCTCCATTCTGTTAAATCCCAAATACCACTGCAGAAAAGTTAGCAAAATTTCAGTCAAAAAGTAATTCCTTGAAGCAATTCAAGGATATAGCTCTCATTATTTTAAATATATGGGATCTTGACTGTGCTTTGAAGAACTCCAGGAATAAGTACGGGTAAAATAATTATGATTGTTAACTGTTGATAGTTTTTAGTAGCACAACAGGAAAAAAGAAAATACTAATGCCAAAGAAACAGAGTTTGAAGGGTGGGATAGTGATTACTTCTGTTAGAGATTATCTTCATATTGTCTCTGTAAAGGACTTTCCTGGCAGTTATACCATGAAGAATATGTCTACCTTTGAGTAACTGAAGTACTTCATTTACAACAGCAATAGCTTGTACTATATCATTAAAAGAATAAATGATTGGTAAAGAAAAGTATTTAAGACTTAGTGAATACTGTCTGGTAGAAAATAATAGTCATTAAAAAAAAGTTGGAAAAAATTAACCCTGTTATGTGAAATCAAAGTATTTGTTGTATGAAAACAAAGTCTATATACTAAAAGAAGACATTCAAGATGTTGTTTTGAGAAAAACAATGAAATTAGCATAAATATCTTAAATCTAACTAAAATTCTGCTCTATTTTCTTCTTCACTGTAATTAAACACATTCCTTTCCTTCAACAATATAAAATGTAAAGAAAAATAAACAGAAGAAGCTAGTTTCCTCAATCGCAGCAGCATTTCAATGAGTGACTAGCATTATTCCAAAAAAGTATAACCTAAAATTTTCAGGGGCAGGTGGAGTAATTAATGTCTTTTATTCACCAGCATATGCTAACTTGCTGATGATGTTGCAATTTGCTCCATTTTTAAAATTTTGTTTTCTGTTTCATTGAACTATCAGATTGATGCTTGCTTTCACAGAAAGTAAGACAAACTGTGATGAGTGATATGAAGTCAAAGATGAGAGAAAAAATCCACCAAAATTATTTAATTCATAGTCCCTAAATTTAATCAAAATAAATCTAAAATTATTATTTGGTTAAAAGTATGTATTTTTATTAAATATCTATTATTATTAAATATATTCCATAATATATAAATAAATTATAAAATTATTATTAAAATTAGTAGGGTAGGAAAAAATCAAATGTCACACACATCTTCAGCAAGATAAAAAAGGAGGATCTGGATTAGAACAGTCTTAATCAGCCTCCTGGAAGCCATTCATCACCATCATCATGGGTAGGCTTCGCGAACGAAGATTTGGGAGGGGCTCTACCCACGTTTGTTGCAAACGCCTTGATGGCTAAAAAGGTCAATACGACATAGACATGTCCGGTTGCAAAAGGCACAGCAGAAAGACTCCTTAGATGGTATATTCTGCAAGGCACGATTCTTTCTGCGTTGTCTTGTTTCCTCCAGGGTGATCCTGCGTGCGTTCTCAAAAGAAGCAGCAGTGTTATAGATAGTGTGTCTCCAGGCCTCCCGATTGGAGGCCAGAGTAGACCAGTTATGGTGGTCAATATGGCCAAGGCTGAGATGTTGTTTCAGGGAGTCCTTGTATCTTTTCTTCAGGGCTCCTCTCTTGCGGCAGCCGGTGGCAAGTTCACCATAAAGCAGGATCTTAGGGAGGCGGTGGTCCTTCATCCTTGAGACATGCCCTGCCCAACGCAGCTGTGTTCTCAGCAACATGGCCTCAATACTCGTGGCTGCTGCTCGTTCAAGAACAGATGTATTGGTCACATAATTTGACCAGTGGATGTTTAGGATTGTACGGAGGCAGCGTTGATGGAAGAGTTCCAGGAGACGCAGGTGGTGACGGTAGATGACCCATGATTCAGATCCATATAAGAGAGTAGACTGGAAGTCATTACTGGGAACATAAAGGACATGAGGATTCATAAGCTGACTGGGAACAGACAGGATGGGTTTACTAAAGGCAAACTATGGATGACCAGCCTAACTGTGAGCTGTGATGAGATAGATGACTGAGATTCAATGGAGAGCAGTAGATGTTTAATATCTTTATTGATGATTTAGATGAAGGGATTGAGTCCACCATTAGCAAATTTGCAGATGACACTAAGTTTGGCAGAGTGTCTATCAGCTGGAAGGCAGGAGGGCTCCACAGAGGGACCTGGACAAACTGGAGAGTTGGGCTGATTCCAGTGGGATGAGGTTCAACAAGGCCAAGTGCCGAGTCCTGCACTTTGGCCACAACTACCCCATGCAATGCTACAGGCTGGGCACAGAGTGGCTGGAGAGCAGCCAGACAGAAAGGGACCTGGGAGTTTGGATTGACAGGAAGCTGAACATGAGCCAGCAGTGTGCCCAGGTGGCCAAGAAGGCCAATGGCATCCTGGCCTGGATCAGGAACAGTGTGGCAGCAGGGTCAGGGAAGTGATTCTTTCCCTGTACTCAGCACTGGTGAGATCACACCTCGAGTACTATGTCCAGTTCTGGGCTCCTCAGTTCAGGAAGGATATTGAGGTGCTGGAGCAGGTCTAGAGAAGAGCAACGAGGCTGGTGAAGGGACTCGAGCACAAGTCCTATGAGGAGAGGCTGAGGGAGCTGGGGCTGTTCAACCTGAAAAAGAGGAGGCTCAGGGGAGACCTCATCACTCTCTACAAGTACCTGAAAGGAGGTTGTAGCCAGGTGGGTGTGGGTCTCTTCTCCCAGGCAGCTATCAGTAAGACAAGAGGGCATAGTCTTAAGCTCTGCCAGAGGAGGTTTAGGTTGGATATTAGGAAGAAATTCTTTACAGAGAGGGTAATCAGGCATTGGAATGGGCTGCCCGGGGAAGTGGTGGATTCACTGTCCCTGGAGGTTTTTAAGATGAGACTGGATGTGGCACTTAGTGCCATGGTCTAGTAACCATGGTGATAGTGGATCAAGGGTTGGACTTGATGATCTTGGAGGTCTTTTCCAACCTGGCTGATTCTATGATTTATGATTCTACATTGTACACTTTGACAGCCAGGCTTTAGATACTGTATACCATAGTATCCTTGTAGTCATCCTGGCTTCACCTAGACTGGATAAGTGGCCTGACAGGTGGATGGAAAAATTGCTAGGCTGTAAGATGCAAAAGGGTATGATTAACGCTTCCAGCTGATGGCTGGTTTCTAGTGGCATTACTCAGGGATTGCTACTGAGGACAATACAGTTAAATAACTTTGTTGACATAACAGATTGAATACTCAGCAATTAAACCAGGGAAAGCAATTAACACGTTATTCAGAGGAATGTCAACAAGTAGAAGAAGTGGGCTGGCTGAAAGGTCATGAGTGTCAATAAAAGAAAATGCAGTCTTTGTTCTGAAATGAAATAATTCAGTCCAACAGGACAGATTAGGTGCTGTCTGGATAGCAAGGAACTTTACTGAAAAGGATATGGCAGTTCCAAATTGAAGATGAGTCAGCAATATGCAAAGAAGAAAGCCCACCACATGCTCTCTTATGAAGGAAGTAGCTTGACAGTTGTGGAGAGTGATTCTCTGTCTTGATTCAGTATTTTTGAGAATGTATTTGAAGAGCTGTACCTAGTTTGGCCTCCTTATTACCAGGAAGTCCTGGATGAATTGGAATTAATCCACCTGAGTTTGATTGAGATTATTAGGTTTCTGGTGCATGTGCCATGTGAGGAGACACTGAGGAAATTCAGTTTGTTCAGCCTTAGGAAAAAAGTAAGCTAAGGAGAGATGTTTTTGTTTTCTGGAATTATAAAATGATATAGAGAAGATGGAGACAGACTCTCTTGAAAGCATATAGTGACAAAACAAGAAGCAACAGGCACAAGATGCAACACAGGAAATTTTGATAAGATATAAGGAAAAAAACATTTAACCATTGGTCAGAGATGTTGGAGAAATCTACATCCTTGGAGATGCTCAGAACTTGGGATACAGCCCTGAGCAACCTGCATTAGTTGGACCTACTTTGAGCAGGTGGTTTCACTATATGACATTTTATGCTTTCTTTATGAAACATTACAGAAATAAATTAATATACCTAGAAATGAGTATTTGATTTATTTTTGTGACCCTGTAAAGTAACAGTCAGGATGAAATTGCAAACTAATTTCACTAAAAACCAATTTATGTTCAACTCTGGAAATTTTAGACAGTTGAAGGGAAAATACACAAAATATTTATTTCCTTATTATTAGAAAAAATGTGAATAAAGCCTGAGCTGGCAGAATTTTCTATAACTAATTTGTCCCTACAAAGTTAATAGGTTTTATTTTTTTAGAAAACAGTAGTAAAAAATCCAAGGTATAGTTTTAATTTTTTAAAAATCAAGATATTCTTTATAAAAAAACCCCAGTAAATCATAACATATCAGTAATATATTTCATGTATTTTTGTGGGAATAAATTTTTCAGAACAGACTTTTTTAGAGAAAATTTGAAAATATTTGAAGCAGTTATTAGGAACATATACTTTTACGCAAGACATCACATGAAATGAAAAAATAGGTCTTACTCTCTATTAATATTTCATTATTGACCACACCATTTAGGATTTCTACTTTGCTTTGAAATAGCAGTTTCTGTATATATTTAAGTCTGGAACACTGGGTTGTTACTGATTTTATAAATTCTCACAGTTTTAAATTGTTATGTGATTAAGACTGCTAACACTTTGGACTTTTATTGAACTTAGACATTTATTCATGTAGACTTTGGAAGCAATAAAAATGCCTCAGTAAAAGCTGAGAGAGGCACAATATTCTTTTTATCAACTGGGCCATCTAAAGAGTTATTGCAATAATCTAGAATTCTGAGTTATTGAGATTGTTTGAAAGAAGTAATAGAGTTTATGGTTCAGTTGGGTGTAATTTGTTAATGCAACTCATGTATTGCACATATGAAAAAGGCACAGCTCATCATAACTGTATATTGAATATACTGTTCTGTTTTATTATACACAGTAAATTCATACAAGTGTGCCAAATTTATGTTGTCCAGTTGTGAAGTAGAGTGTTGTAATGGTTTGAGCCAGGTTTCCTCCTGAAACTAGGAAAGTGGTAACCCCCAGGGGGTGGTGACCCTTGGGGTTTGACCCAATCAGTGCTCCCGCAAAATATAAACATATCTCTCCACCGGAAAAGAAGCAGTGGTACTTGTTGTAAGAAGAAGGGTGGCCATGTTGTAGAAGCCACGAAGAAGGGGCTCAGGGTCCTTGGGGGCTTTGCCCCCCCCCCCCCAGCCCCAGTTGGGGGTTGCAGAGACTCGGAACACTGTTATAGCTGGGCTGAGTGCCTGTGGCCAGGAGCTGGGGGAGTTTCTCCCTGGTAGGAGCAGTGGGAGACCCTGGGAGCAGCAGCGGAGACAGCAGCATCCGAAGAGCAGTAGCAAAGAGCCAACTGATAAGAACCAAGGAAGCAGACAGAAAAACTCCTGCAAGGAAAGAGAGAAAAGAGCCAGCAGCACAGAACAGGACAAGAGAACCGAACCAGCAGCAGGAACAGAGTTTCGGGGGGTAAGAACTGAATAACAAAAACCCCCAAACTCCCTTGGAGACTCCTCTGAGAGAGAGAAGGATGATTGGACTCACTTGAAGAGTCTTGGAGCGCAGTATGCACTACAGAGAGGAGCTAAGAAGCTCCGGCCTCCTGAGAGATAAGGCAGGACGGTCAAAGGAATGTGTGTGTGGGGTGACTTTGGCCCCCCCCCACTGCTGCCAGGCTTCAGAGAAGCTGGCAGCCATCTTTGAGTCAGAGCATGGGAGCTCTGTGCAGGGTCTTGATTTCCCCTGAGGATACCAGACCGTCACGAAGACCCCTGTGCTTCATGATATGACCGTGGTGACACAACCTTGTCTGGGGTTAAGCAGCCCACGGAAAGACCCCTGTTTTGAAGATGGAGGGCCGAGGGGCTTGGAGACCCCCTCGTGTGTGCTGGCAGAGAGCCAGCAACTACTACTGCTGCCTGGAAGAGGAGAGCCTGCTGCCTAGAGAGAGACCTGCTGCTGAGAGACTGGAAGGGGTCTTTTCTTCTTCTTCTCTCCCGGACTTTTATTTGGAGGGGGAAGAGATTTGGCCCATTGTAGATATTATTGTCATGGTAGAGATAGATATAGAATTAAGATTATATGTAATGTATTATAGTATAAGTATTTATTTATTTGTACAGTCCTGTAATATATTCCTTTCCCCCTATATTGAGTCTTGTGTTTTTGTCTGGAAAACCCATCTCACATGGGGTTGAGATGTGGGAGGGGGGCTAGGAATCGGAATTGGATTTTGGGCCTTTTCAAACCATGACAGGTGGGAACACTGCAAATGGTCAGATACATTTAAAAAAAGTAGTATTTTCTGGCTATTTCCATCTGGGATTTATGGTGTATTATTTCTTTGTCTGCAGTATTTTAATCTTTGGCTGTGGGAATTGTAATTTCTCATTACAATATGCTAATATTTTATGTGTTAATGATAATGGCAGAACTGTAGATCTAGGAGTGCTAAGTTTACTATCTTCCTTCTTATGTTGATCTGGGATTTAAGATCTGGTACCTCAGTGTAGTACAAAACAGCACTTAACAATATATATATGAAAGATTTTGCTCTGAAATTATTTCCTTGCTCATTGTGGGTGAAACTCTGCTCTGCAAAGAGAAACTATTTTAATGTCTTCTTTACCATGTTAGTTCTAATCAGATTTTATGAACTCTGTTAAACTACTTTGTAAAACAGTGCAATCTGAGTAAGGACTGTGTAAGGCTCTCCTTACAAGTTCAATGAAGGTGTTTTACTTTAAAAAACCCACCTGACAGATTTATTAAAAGGGCTACAATGCTTCTCAGGGGATCAAAATAACACACTTTTACTGGTAAACTTTGGAACATAAGGGAACTTGGCTAAAATTTAAAACAAGCCTTCGATCAACATAAAGCAGTTCACAAATCATTGACTTAGCAAATTCTGACCCATCTAAGTTTATGTTACCCCAATATCAAGAAGAGCAAAGTAGAAGAGGAAGCAGTAGAGAAAAAGAGAGAGAGGGAGAGAGAGAATTACAGGAATTTATAAGAGACTTTTAGCTGATCTTCATTCAGTTGCAAAGCAATCCACTGAAGTAATGTAATAAAAGACCAAACCCTTCAGCTTTTTTCTTTTTTCCCTTTTGACATATTTTGCAGATTCGCACTTCACTATTACGTTCTTTTGGGACCTACTGTTTCTCAGAAAACATTTATCTGCAAAATTTTAATACTTGCTTTGGATTAGTGTCAATACTCTTCTACTTGATAAGGAGAAGATTTGGCTTTTTTGGTTTTTGCTTTATTATTTTTACTCTTGTTATATAATAATAAAAGGCGTACATCTTCCAGAAAAAGTAAAAACCCACATCAAGTACTCTACTGACCTGTCTTTTAAAATAGAAGTGAGTGCACTGCTTTTCTCTTCCCATATTATTACCATAGTCATGTTCAACTCTTTTTTGGCACTCTATACCCTGCAACTTGTTCTTCATATCACGTTTCTTCCAAGTTAAACCTTTAAACGAAAAATCCTTAGGTTAAAATGTAAGATGCTGTGGTTAGAATGTATTGCAGACATAGCCAAAATAGATTTTTTCAGTTGATGGCCAAAGGTCAAGTAAAACCAAAATCCATCTGATTGAGAATTTTTTCTGTCCTAATTTTCACCTTTGTTTTCTCTCTCATTTGTTTCATCAACTACTTTCCACTGCTTCTTTGATAATTTCAGTCTCTCAGTTCCCTCTGGGTGACTTTTTAATTTCCTCACGCCTTTCTTGTGAGACAAAATTAGAATACAAACTTCTCTGGGTTCTTCACTTATTGCTTGGAGACACATTAGTATATTTTACCACACCTTATGTAAACGTGTAATATCATGTAATGTTTTTTTATATTTGCTATTGTATCTCAAGTCATGTGGAGAACAATTCTGCCTGTAAGTCTGGACTCACAGTTCACTCGTGTTAAAGGTTAGGCTCCCACTGGACTTCTTTAATGTTTGTATCAGGGCCATGGTAGTTAATGTTAATCTATTAGCACAACAGTATAAAAATTATTCCATAGTCAAAAGCTGATCTTTACCCATTCCCGTTGAAGGGCAGATAAGAGTTTTAATGAAGTTATGGACTAATTGAGTGTTAATTGAAGCTACATCAGCAAGTAGTTTCTAAAGAAGTGAAGAATCTATGATTATCCTTAAAAATGCATAACATGAGCAAAAAGTATGTATATTAGTGGGTCCATAGCCCTGCTCACTTTAGTTAAACGTGTTATAGGTTATAAATCTGAGAGCTGAATTTTCCTTTCCCTGCTCCATTCTAAGAAAACCGGAGTGAGTGGGGGAAGAAAGTCAATTAGCCTTACAAAAGATCTGGCTGAATTCCTGGTTAATGGCCCATCAGAGACTGGGGGGTTGCTGGCCGCCCTCACACAGGACAGGTTTAGTTTTGCTGGGTGCTCTCTCTCTCTGGAACAGAGTCTGTGTGCGGGCTCTTTTAGAGAAAAAAGCCTGGAAGCCAGATTTTTCTGGCTTCTCTTCCTGGTGAAGCTGGATCACTGCTCTTGACTGGTTTTTGCACACTGCCTCGTGACTCCAGGTGTACCTGCTGTGTTTTCATCGGAGAGTCTCTGTGCTTGCTGGGAGAAAAGGAGGAGCTTTCGGGACGCTATCAACTGAGAACCACAGTGAGTCCTGTTGGGGGTGAACTGTTTTTCCTTACCCCTTCCTTCCATTGGGGGTAGGGTCCCTCATCATCTTTTCGGCTCCTCCCACGACTCGAGACCAACCCCCAGACCCCTCTCCCTGCGTGGTGACTGCCAGAGCCCAACAGCGCCCCCTGCAGGCCACAACAGAGAACTGCAGGCTCTGCACCTTCAGCGATCCAACAGCGCCCCCTACAGGCCACGATTAGGACTGCACTAAAGGACAGAGAAGTACTCACTCAGACCTTTTTTTTCCTAGGACTACTGTCTAGTTTTTTTGTGTTCTGTTACTGTTTTTGCTAGCATACATATATCTTTTAATAAAGGGTTGTTATTTCTTCTGTTGTTTTTCCACATTTCCTCGATTGAAGCCCCTTAATTTTTAATTTACAATTGCTGAGAGAGAGGAGTTTGGTCTATCTCATAACTCATCCTCTTTAGCAAACATTCCAGTCTCTTCAGACTGTGACAAACGTACAACTGTTAACTTTTTTCAAACTCCTGTCATTTCTGAGAGTTTCTGTGGTCTCTATCTTTAAGATTTCAGTATTCTTTTGAAATTAGCCACCCCTGAAGTTAACTATATATTGAGGCTTACAGTTCAGATGTATAGCCTATGAAGACTAATTCAGATCCCTCAATGAAACATGTCCATATGAGTTGCCATTTTCAAACAATACCTTTTGATCTTTGATCACTTCTTTGCACTGAGATTTCCTGCACAACTGTCTGTTCTGTAAACTTTCAGAGTTTCAGAAGAATATTGCCACTTGTTCTGTATCCATAATTAAAAGAAGAAAACGCTTCTCTCATTTAATAGGTCTTAGTGGGTGGAGCCATGACTCAGCGGCAGCTCTCACTCAGCATGGTCTGTGTCAGCAGGGACTGTGCACACCCCTGCCCATAGAAAAGTCACCCCCAGGGAACATGAGCAGCCAGGGTGTGGTGAGGCAGTTCACACAGTCAGGGTGTGGATGCCTTACCTGCTCCAGTGCTCAATTGGAGCAAACTCAGGTAAGCTTAAGAAAGGGAGATAGACTGTTGTAACCAAGTTCTGGCCTCCCTGAACCTCAGTAGCCAGCAGAAACAATTCAAAATCAAAGGGAACCTCTATCCATTTCCCAGCAAGAAGATGATAGCAGTTGTGAAGAGAGGAATGAATGGAGGGTCCATGCTCAGGGTGGTAAGCAAAATCTTTCTTTGCCCATTTCACCCCTCCAGGAACCTCTGCACAATTGGCAAAAGGATTTGTACGTGGATGGCCAGCCAAAAGATGAAGAGGATGAAGGTTCAGTTACACTAGAGGTGTCAGCACAATCAGAAAGGTCAACCTCCTGTATCACAACCACTTTGAAGAGGAGGAAAAGACAGCTTATAGTTGTAGGCTGTTCCCTTCTAAGGGGAGCAGAGGGCCCAATACGCTGACTAGGCTCAGCCCATGGGGATACCTGCCTGGGGCCTGCGTTAAGGGCATCACCAGGACATGTTCTAGTCTGGTGCAGTGTTCAGACTGACCCATTACTGATCTTCCATGTAGGGGGGGGATGAAGTGACAATGTGTAGTCAGAGGGTGATCAAAAAGGACTTCAGGGAGTAGTTGCTAAGGGAATCTGGGGTAAAAGTAATATTCTCCTCTATACTTCCAGTTGAAGGTAGCAACGTTGAATGAAACTGACTGGCTGAGTCTATTAATACATGGCTCTGTGCTAGTGTCACCCCCAAAACTGTAATGGTTTTAACAATGGAATGTTAAAATGCTCCCTTTCTCAGCAAGGGAGTGGAGTCCTTGCTCAGGAACTAGTAAGGCTCATTGGTAGAGCTTTAAACTAGATGTGATAGGAGAGAGTGACAATATCAGGCTTGTCCCTGGCAAGCTGTGAGATGATATGAAAGGATTAGAGGGACAGGGTGCTAGCGAGGACCTTCTACCACTAACTCCGAAATGTGCTGGTCACTCTGGAGCACACTTACAGACTTACAGAGCCAGGGACTCCTGAGGTAACAGAAGCCACCAGGGAAACATTAGGGAAATATCTCAAAGGAAATAGAGGCTGTTCCTGTAGGAAGGCAGTACAGCCAACAGCCCAGCTGAGATGCCTTTACACCAACACACACAGCATGGGCAACAAAGAAGCCTCTGTGCTACTAGAAAGTTATGCTCTTCTTGCCATTACTAAACTCCTCCTGTGACTGGAGTCCAGCTATTGATGGCTACAGGCTGTCTGGAAGGGACAGGAGGAAGGAGAGCCTGAGGGATCACCCTCTACATCAGGAGGTGGATTGAGCCTGAAGAGTTTTGTCTTGAAGAACAGCCATGAGCAGGTCGAAAGCCTGTGGGTAAGAATCAAGGACTGAGACAACAAAGGGAACTTAATGGTTGGTGTCTACTACAGGCTGCCTGATCAAGGGGAACCCACTTGTGAAGCCTTCTTGCTCCAGCTACAGGAGCCATTGTGATCTCAGGCTCTTGGCCTACTGGGGGACTTCAACTACCCCAACATCTGCTGGTTAAGTAGCATGGCAAGCTATAGGAAAAACAGCATACTCCTGGAATTCATGGAGGATAACTTCTCGAGCCAGACCTACTACAGGGAATGCGATACCGGATCTGCTGGTCACCAATGCAAGCAACCTAACTAGGGTCATCAAGACTGGAGGCAGCCTGGGCTGCTGTAATCATGGGTTGGTGGAGTTTGCAGTCCCAAGGTATATGGATGAGGTAAGGAGTAAAGTTAGACCCCTGAACTTTAGGAAAGCAAACTTCCAGCTCTTCAAAGAAAGAGTCGATAAGATCCCCTGAGGATTGTCCTCAGGGACAATAGAGCAGAGCAGAGCTGGCGGATTTTTAAGGCAGTCTTCCATAGAGTGCAAGAGCTAGCAATCCCCAGGAGCAAGCAATTGGGCAAGGAAGGTAAGAGACTGGCATGGCTGAGTAGGGACCTGCTGGTCAAACTAGAGGGAAAGAAGCAAATGCACAGACAGTGGAAAGAAGGACAGGTGACCTGGGAAGAGTATATATATGAAGTCTGGTTGTGTAGGGATGGGTTGAGGAAGGCCAAGGCAAAGCTGGAACTGAACATGGCAAGGAACACCAAGAACAAAAAGAAGGGCTTCTAAAGTATGTTAACCAGAAAAAAAGGTCAAAGAAGGTGTACCCTCTCTGATAAACAGTGCTGAAAAACTGGTAACAATATATGAGAAGGTGGCTGAGGTACTCAACAACTTTTTTAGCCTTAGTCTTCAATGGCAACCTCTCTTCCTACACTTTTCAAGTGGGTGGACTGCAAGATGGGGACTGGGGGAGCAAAGTGCTTCCCACTGAGTGTAAAGATCAGGTTCATGACCACTTGAGGAACATGAATATACATAAGTCTATGGAACCCAATGAAATTCATCCCAGAGTCCTGAAGGATTTGGCTTATGTAGTTGCCATGCCACTCTCCATGATATTTGAAATTGACAGTCAGGTGAAGTCCCAGGTTACTGGAAAAAGGGAAACATCTTTAAAAAGGGTAGAAAAGAGGAACAGATCCTCCCAGAAGATATGCTAAGGAACATGGAGGACAGGGAGATGATTCAAGGCAAGCCATCATGGCTTAACCAAGGGCAAGTCCTGCCTGACCAACCTGATGACATTCTACAATGACATGACTACATCAGTGGACAGGGAAAGGGCTACAGATGTCATTTATCTGGACTTTTGTAAAGCCTTTGACACCGTCCCACACAACACCCTTTTCTCTAAATTGGAGAGACATGGATTTGATGAGTGGACTCTAAGGTGAATAAGAAATTGGTTGGATGGTTGGATCCAGAGGGTAGTGGTCAATGGTTCAGAGTCCCAATGGTCATCAGTGACACATGGTGTCCCTCAGGGGTCCATATTGGAACCAGTGTTATTTAATATCTTCATTAATGACATAGACAAAAGGATCGAGTGCACCCTCGGCAAATTAGCAGATGACACCACGCTGAGTGGTGCAGTTGACACACCTGAAGGATGGGATGCCATCCAGAGGGACCTGGACAAACTTGAGAAGTGGGACCCTGGGTACCTCATGGAGTTTAACAAGACCGAGTGCAGTGTGCTGCACTTGGGTCAGGGCAACCTCCAGTATCAATACAGGCTGGAGGATGAACAGATCGAGAGCAGTGCTGCTGAGAAGGACTTGGGGGTCCTGGTGGGTGAGAGGCTGGACATGACCCGGGAATGTGTGCTTGCAGATCAGAAAGCCACTTGTGTCCTGGGCTTCATCAAAAGCAGTGTGGCCAGCAGATTGAGGGAGATGATTGATTCTGCCCCTCTGCTCCACTCTGCTGAGATCCCACCTTGAGCACTGCATCCAGCTCTGGGGTCCCCAGCACAGGAAGGACATCGACCCTTCTGGAGCAAGTCCAGAGAAGGCCACCAAGATTATTAGAGGGATGGAACACCTCTCCTATGAGGAAAGGCTGAGAGAACTGGGATTGTTCAGCCTGGAGAAGAGAAGGCTTTGAGTGGCCTAGAAGTCTTCCAGTACCTGAAGGGAGCCCACAAGAAAGATGGGGCAAGTCTATTTACAAAAGCATGTAGAGACAGGACAAGGGGCAATGACTTTAAAGTGAAAGAGAGTAGGTTTATATTAGGTATGAGGAAGAAATTCCTGGTCTAGTGAAGGTGTCCCTGCCCAAAGAAGAGGGGTTGGAACTAGATGATCTTTAAGGTCCCTTCCAACCCAAAACATTCTATAATTCTATGTTCAAAATCCTGAGTTTGCTCACACAGAGCATTTACCAGCAAGACATCATCTACATCCTACTCACTCTGTGTTTATCTTTGTGCAACAGTGTCATATTATCCTTTTCCACATCAGAAAATAGAACATACAGAGATTTTAATATAATATTTTTATAATTTTTAAAATTTTAAATTTTATAAATTATAAAAATATATTATATTTCATAAACAAGATTAACAGATGCTTTCAAGTGCTATATCTGGATTTATTGAATAATCTATTGAATGATGTTATTGTCCCCAATTTTTAGTTGCTGTTTTAATCTGAAAAGCCTTGTCCTTTATGAAGAAAAATGCTATTTGACATTATATTATGCTTGTATTTAAATATTTAAAACTGAACTTGGTTTTGGGGTTCAGTTCAGAATATATCTGCTGGTGGTGTATGTGATACCTGTAATCTCTTGTTTCTCAGTATGATTTAGTACTAACAGATTTATTCAGCACTTTTACCTAATTATACTTGAGCTGTCTCAGTCTTGACTGATTGTTTGGGTGATATTAATATATGAACGGTGAAGAATTTTTATGAAGATAAATCCCACTAAGCCTGACATTTTATTAACTAGTTCTAGAAACGTGTTGGATATTGCTGCTTCTCTGACAAAGCTAATTAACTTTGATAAATAATACCATACTTACATCTTTGAATGTAAACACTTTAGGCATTATCATACATTACTTTGAATTTATAGTTTGATCAGCATTTAAAATTGTTAACAAGTTTTATTTGTATTTTCTGCTTAATATCATCATGCTGAGTTCCATGATCAATAGGAGCCTACAAGGCATTAAAAGCTGCTTTTATTTTCCTAGATGTTAATTATAATTTTCCCAACCTGCGCTTTTCTGAAGTTATTCTCACTATAGCATGTTGCTTTCAGATTTTTACTAACTGCAATTTTTTATCCCCTCATTTCACTTACCGGTTCTGCCCCTTGATTACCTGCAAAATTGTACACTGGAGATATTTTGGGGGAGGTTACCTGTAAGGTTGTTAAAAGATGTTGTCTCAAGTTACTTTTCTGACTTACTTCTATTTATGTCTCTAATTATTTCCTATTTGAATAAATTGCCAACTTCATGATTTGTTTTCAAGTTCATATGCATTTGATTTTGAATTGAACTGGATTAGGTTCATGACCTGTGTTTGTGAAATTAGATTGTTATTTATATCCAGAGAACTTAATCCATTTTAGTCCTTTGTCCAAACTGACAAAGCATTTGCTTGATAGTGATTTTAATCCTGCATGAACTATAAACTGGCTCTGGTCATGCAGTAAAAAGCACAGAGAAACGTATTAACACAGTATGTATTATTTTATACAGTATAAAGAATGCTCAAAATAAACATTGGACAACTATAGCAAATATTCAAGAGTAATCAATAAAATGATGCATGGACAATCAGATTCAGTGTTTCTCAACAAGTAGTTCCAATGGAGAAATTACTCTTCAGAAAAGCTATTCTAATGGCACTTCACTACTAGATGTTCACCAAATTGAAGAACATGCATTCTGTGGCTTTGCCCACAGATGCCATTCTTTCATCATGGCTAGGCTTCATGAACGAAGCCATTCTTTACCATCAGCTAAACCCACTTAGTTACTTTGGTGTAAAACCAATGACGTTTAAACAACTTCTGCAGAGATACTACCATGTGCAATAGTGGAAATTGATAGTAACATATGGCCCTTTCTCTCCTTTTCAGTCTCTCATAGTGTCACAGAATAACTGTATTCTAGTTAAAACTAAGATGTAAGAAATTTCTGTTTAACTCCAGTAAATCCTGTTTATTTTCTATTATGCCTAAGGCTATCCTTTCAGACTGCTCTTGGAAATCTCTTCCCTGGAAGTTTTAACCAGCCCCTTCAAGAGTTTTAAATTTCTACAAATCCTTCAGCATTTGTCACACTCTTTACTCCTTTTCAGAAACATGCTAAACATTTTTACTTGTGTAGTGCTCAATGAAATAAAATGTTATTCATACATAAATCTGTCACTGTCTTTTTGACTGATTTCTGTGCTGATTATTGTTTATAGTTCTCTCAGTGCAATAGCAGCTGTTAATTTTACTGGCACATCCACTTTTCTTTCTTACTCATTATACCATTGGTGGGAAACATCTGCTTTAAAATAAGCCCTTTTTGGCCCAGGAAGATTAGATGCATTTTCTTTTAAAAATAAATTGAAGATATTACAAAATAATTGTGCTAAAGAAATTGTTTGTGTTGTCAGAATGGGTAGTATAATCTCTGAACTTGTATTAACAATCTATGTAAAATGAATTGTTTAGTTATGATTATTTTCCAAAGACCATGTTGAAATTCTTCCTGGTATGTCTTGCCACTCAATATGTCACTTTATCTAACTTCACATAGATGAGATAGATTAGCATAATCTAAGATCAGAGACTCTTTAAATTATCATTTAAGAAAGATTAAACCCTTTCTTTTTTTGATAAAATCAAGCATATCTTATAACTTTCAATGTACTACTGTAGTTCAGAACCATCACTTCCCATAAACAAAGCTAGGTGAAAAAAATTCATAATCATATATAACCATACTGTGCTTTACATTACATTGAAATTAACCTTAAGAACTAGTCTGCATTCTATTTCCTGTTACACTACAGAGAAAAACAAAATGAAAAAAAAATTATAATTTATTGAGAAAGTTAATTTAAACTGTGTCTCTGTAGCAAACATAAGATGTACCTTGAAAATTTTCAAAACGTGAAAAATGTTAAAATTCCACCTAAAATTTGTGTTCCAATATCTTTCAGATAGGGAAAAAAAAATATAATTTGTGAATACTTGCCATGAGTAACATGGTAATGGATTTCAGATGTGATAAAGAATAAATGCTTGCAATATGAGTGTGCAAGGTAAAGATAACAAAATGTGGGACTTGTGACATAATTCACGTTTCATAAATTAAATAATATCTGTGAAATATCTCATGAGATTTATATTATTCTGCATTATAGATAAGGTGATTATATAAAAAATTCCGAGACCTTGCTATTGGCTTCCAATTTTATTATTCTTTCCCCATTTCTAATATTAATAGTATTACATATTTTCAGAGAATCATATTTAATGAACATAGGGTTTATTTCAGATCATGTACATGAAATAAAAACTTAGATTAAAATTTTAAATAACAGTTTAACCATTAAATAGTTCTTAAAAGAGCATAGAAATTTAAGGAATATCTCTGCAAATTTTACCTATCTTCCTTAGTTTTACACTGTGTTTCTCACTGATGTGTTTATAATGAGGTTCAATTTGACTTTATAAATACATTTTAGAATTCATGTTCTATAACCAAATTGATAAATTTCCACTCTTCCATTGACTGTGCACCTGCATATGTAAATTAAAATCCAAGGTGTCATTGTATAGAATATTTCTCTCTACCTTCAAATTGTAGAATAAGAAACTTGAAGAGCAGTTTCATTTGAACATGTAAATTAGGCATTTTTTAATAAGAGGTATTCCCCCTCATGAAATATGTCTAAATGCTTATGGGAGAAGGTAGGTTACTCTATAGTACTCTTATTGAAGTTACAGAGCAAATAATTAAACAGTTTTTATCCCTACATTTTCCTGTTGAAATACACAGCTAGAAAGAAAGAACTCCTGTCTTTGATTTTGCATGTATTTAGATACGATGTGTATAATGAAATTTAATTTTTAAAATTTAATTACATTCTGAGACATCCACAAAGAGTACTGGAAATATGCAAAGTGAATTACAGGGAAATTAGGAAGCAGAATTTATTATGCTCTGCATATTCAAACCAGATATTTTTCTAACCACTTTCACTATGACAGACTTTTTCTGTATTGAGTGGCCTGGTCTCATTTCTTAGCACAGATGGATTTTTAGACATTGTGCCTAAACTCAGAAAAAAACTGACCCAAAGTTCTAAGCAGTGTGTCCGTGGTCACCCACTGGAAGTGTAGAAGACAACAATTCTCATTCCTATATTATTTTAGCTTTGGGGAAAAGTAACTACAGGCATAGCAACAATATAACATTGAAATAATTAATAACAGTAATTATAAACAATGCATTCAAGCTTTAGATGAGAAACTCCTTCCCATAAATATGTTTGACATTCTTCAAGTAAGTCAGTGAATGAGTGAATGTCTGCCTGATGAAAAGCAATCACGCCTCTGCAGAATTCCAAAAACACTACAACACAAATGATGAATCTCAACACTAAAATTCACACCATCAGCACCCAAGCTACCCACAGAAACTTTGAAAGTTAGAAATTTTGGCATGATTAATGAAGCTATGAGCTATGACTTTGTGAAAGACAAATTATGGACATGATAGAGCAGATGTAAATTAGAATTGATTCAATGAGGAACAGCAAGAGCTGTCATGAGCATGTGCTGGCAAAAGCCACAGTTTAGACAAAGTAATATTTTACTAAAAGGCCAAATTCAAAAAAAATAAAAATCTTTCAACAATCACTGTCAAGTAAAAGTAAACCAAGCCAAATCTAAAATCCATATCTAAACCCCTTCAATAAAGTATTTCTTATATTGGTAATAGTCACATAGGAAGCAATTACCTCTGTTCTGAAATTTCCTTTCAGACGTTCAAATCAATTCTGACTTACAACCTGCTTTCCCCTACAACAGGCTAAACTGTTTCTTAATATTTATAGATTCCAGAGCATCTGAATGAAGACAAGCACTAAGAATGGAAACTCTGACTGCTTATATTACCTCCACAATATCTGTCGGAATCAGATTCAGATTGCAAGTAAAAAGATCCAAACACTAGGGAAGTAGGGCAAAGTAAGCACTACGTCCTCATACCCTTATATAAAATCAATTTTCCTCTCACATGTAGTTCTATCTTAGTTTTTGGTTGCTTTGGTTTACAGAAATTTTTGTCTGAGGAGAAATAATTTTTAAGGTCTGTCCAGGTTCATATACAGATAGCTCTGTGTAAAAATGCTGAAAAGATGAACTGCAGATGATGTACTGAGTCACTCAGAAAAAGTCCCTGTTAACAAAAGTGATACTCCTTTATTATTAAATTTCTTACAGCCAACAAAACAGACATAGGAATTCCCTACAGGGCAAAAGAAGGCAGTTGTCCTAGTAATTCAAACATTACTACAATGCATCGAGCTTCCATCTATTCTCCGGCTTTCACAGTACTCAGTGGCTGAGTGTTTACATAGTCTTTCCTTTATACAGGCTTTCCTTCCAGATTTGTCCTTAGGTATTCTTCCTGGGATGGTTCTTGCTACTATTAAGAAAAGTGCTACCTAGTTGGCTACTGCACCATGACAAGCTGTGTTCACACATTTTCTAATGTCATCCTTCAAAAACATGCAAATCTACCAACAGATGTTACCAAAAGTCATAAAACTTGATTTTCTTCAATAATTTTTAAAGCTACAAGCATGAACACAATTTTAAATAACAGCTACAGCCCTTCCGGATAAACCTGCTCCTGTATGGGATCCTCCTGAAGCTGCAGTGAAACCTCTGCTCCCCCGCCTGCAGCTCCTCCTCCCCCTCTTCATCTCTCACCCCGTGTCAGCAGGAATGTTTCTCTCACTTTCCTTTCCTCAGTCTCCTCTGCCATACAGCATTTTACCCCTTAATTTTTTTCTCCAAGCGCCCTCAGCCTCGGTTGTGGGTTCAGCTGTGCCTTGCAGTGGGTGGCTTGGAGCCAGCTGGATCTGGCTCCAGCACGGAGCAGCCATGGCCTCCCCTGACAGAGCCCCCCTGCAGCCACCCTTGTGGCACCACCTTGATTAGAAATAATAATTAAAAATAAACAAACAAATAAAACCAAAACAAAGCCCATTTCCCCTCCACCTTCCTTTTGGTACTAGTTGTTCTTGGTTTCAGGCAAAATATTTATGAACTAATTGCCATTTCAAAGCTCTCCCTGCAGGTCAGAGCTGACCATTGATAGGTTTGTGCTGTGGGAAGCCCTTGCACCACAACTACTCCTGATGTGTTCATTATGTACAGAAATATTAATCTGAGTTATCAGAAGTGTTGTTCTTTTTCAATCCTCATACCTCACGTTTCACTGCAGTGGGGACAGGAGCACCTCAAAATCCCAAAGTAATTTCGTTTAAATAGAATAGTCTGTAGTTGTGTCAAAGAGTCCAGGTATTTTCTCAGACTACCAACTGAGAAGGGATATTGGAAGCACATAGAACTCATGTCTTCATATAACTCTTTTCTTTTTCTTTTTTTCTTTTTTTTTTTTAATGAATAGCTCTTTTTAAGCCACAGACATAGAAAAGTGTTCTTTATTATCATTTGGGAAGAACTGCAATATATTTACAGTGTCTGGCATTTAAAATCAATAATGCATTGCCATTGTGGCATTGCTGTAATATTTTATCACCAAAATTATTTTTCTAGTAATGAAATTGTCTAATACATCAGTAAAATGCCACTATTGTGATGATATGTTTATCTTTAATATAGTAACCACTGGCATAAACAGATCCTAAGGGTTAAAGTTTACACAAAAATAATTGATTGAATAAGAAAGATTGTTTTATATATATATATATTTCATGAAAATGAGTTTATATTCATTCATTTAAGTAAAGCATTTGGAAGAGAACGATTTGTATGCAAGGGGATACTGCCTTCATAACAGGAGCAATAACGATTCAGATTTTAACAGCTGTGTGAAAATGTATGCTTGTATTAAAGCACATGAAATAAAATCTTTCAGTGGAGCAGCTCCAGAAAAAAAAATAGAAATTGAAGGGAAATTACCAAACAGCTCGATGGCTTCCTATTAATTAAAGTTTTAGGAAATTATGTATCCTGAGGTACAGCAGCTAAACTTTATGTGTATACATACATATATACATATACACAAATTTTGATAGAACAAAACTCTATGTACATGTGTGCAATTGTGTGTGTGTGACAATAACATCCATATTTTAAAATTTATAAACCCTTCTATTTCATTTTTATGGCTATCCATTTTAGCTTTTAGGATGCAGTTTGTTAGATTGATTCTCAGGTCAGAAAATAGCATTTTGCAAGGATTCAGCAATCTACTCAGTTTTCAAGAGAGAAATATATCTTTCTTCCATATAAAATTTTTTAAACTTATCTTAACAGCACCAGAGACTAAGTAGAAAGTGATCAAGACAGGAAATGTGACAGGAAAATATCTAGTAGGTAACCAAAGGTCTATTGGGCAACGGATGAAAACAAGTTATGTCTTTCTAAATTATAATTGCTTTAAAAGTATACGTAGCCCATCTTTTGTTTTATCATCCAACATTCCATTTAATATCTTCCAAATACACTGGTAAGGTTAGGAAGGATAAAAACTAATTAGATGAGGCATTTTTCATATCAATTACATTTACATACCCTGACTGATGCAGGACCTTGCAAAGTATGTAGCAGATCATACTGATAACACATTTTTGTCTATAAAGATGGGTACCCATTGCCTGAGAATGGGAGATATTTAACAAAGGAAGTACCACTAAAAGAAGTTATCTCTGTGATAATACAGACACATATACACTCATTTGGGTATGAACTAATCAGAAAATTCTAATGTCCCAGATGTTTAACCTTTCAAACACAAGAGTTGTTTTTTCCTTGTTCATGGTAAAAGTTTATGGCCTGCTATTAGCATGGGATAAAAAATATCCCCTCTTTACAATTCAACTTAAGTCTTAAAAAGCTATTTGTACTAATAAAGTCATAGCAGAAAAGAATGACCCTGAGAAGTCTAGGTATTCCATAGGCAGGCTCAGTCCAAAGAGGGAACTGTCTAACCTGGCCTTAAAGACATTCGGAGTCCAGTCTTCCCAGGTAATTCAGTGCTTCTGACCTTTATAGAGGTTAATAATATTAAAATCTTCACTGGGTGAAGACTATTATTATGCCATCTCTAGACAAAAACAGTTTTAAGTTCAGTTTATTGGAAAAAAATTTCCAGGTTTTTCTTGTTATGTCTTTATACCTTGATCATTCTCACAGCTATCTCCAGTATCTTCTCCCATTCGTACACATCTTTCTTAACCACAATAACCTGAACTGACCATTGTATGCCAGCTAAAACCCTAATAATATTGAGAAGATTTGATGGATTATGAACATTTCATGTAAGTTAAACTGATATTTAAATATGTCAGAATGATATTTGTCTTTCTCACAGGGCATGACGTTGGTAGTTTATGTTCAATTTGTGATCTTTTCTCTTAAGTTCCATATCAGAAGAATAGGTGCCTAACCCGTTGTTCCCCATCATATGTTCATGGAATTGATCATTGCCAGCTAATTCAAATACTTGCACTCGATCCTTTTTAATTCCATAATTAAAAGATTATGGAAGAATAAAGCAGAATATTTTTTTATTTTTTTTTTTTAGAATTTTTTGACAGCTTAGTTGTCTAGTGGAAGATGAGATTCTGCAATATATTTACGCCTATAAAGGAGGAATGTGGGTCATAACAATGTAAAGCATAAACACTAGGATAAAGCAATCGAGACTATGGAACATAAATGCTACAGAAATAAAGAACAGATGTAAATAGACAGCCTGTGCCACCCCAAATGCTATATGTAAAACATATCAGGGATAAATACTTCAGATACGTATTCAAGACAGAATTTAAGAATTCAATGAATAATGTAAACATATAGTCAGGTTGTCATAAAAGTCTGAAAGTTATAGACTTATATGATCTGCAAAAGATATAACCTGGGCAACAGCATGGAACAAATCTTCCCAAGGCAGAGGTGGCACATGGTAGTAAGTGAACAGGAGTTGAGAAGGCAGAAGGGACAGATCTAGGGCTCAAACTTCAACTGACGGCAGTTTGCATTTCAGCTTTAACCGTCGTATATGTACAAAGGAAACTATGCCTTGGAGAACTGATTCTTTTCTTGCCCTTGCTTTACAGATGTCTTGGCTGATATCTGTAGGCTGGAATTTCAAGGACTGGCCATTGAGCATGTAGTATTAGTTTACCAAATGAAACATAAAACTGGTGATACTTTCCTTCACTCCTGGGTTTGCACAGACTCAGTCTTTAAGAAAAACCAACAGCTACCTCAGCGTTGTTTAAAGTCTACCAGTCATAAAAGGATAACAGTCAGATACAAAATAGAACTGCTTAAGCTTTATGTGTGATTAGGATGGTTTATTCTAGAAAATGAGTTCCAACAGAAAATTTCCCTCTACTAAGGTGAGTCTCCTTGTTTGCTTGTTTCTTTTGGGTTTGTTTTTTTTTTCAGATGGTTTTATTTGGAGCAAAGCAGACTGGAAGACAGTTACTGAAGGTCCTTATTAATTCTTTTGTGAACTAGTTTTTGATATTTTATAAAATAAGGACAATACCAGGCTGGAGTGTCCATTTGGTAGCCTTCAAACACCATTCTTCCCTGCTGCACAGTGGTCAAGCTTCAATAGTGGCATCAAATTCCCAAAAACATTGTAACACAGTTTTACTAAAAAAACAAGTTATGTTTTATCTTTGTCATTGATTGACCCCAGACAGTAGTCATCACCCAGCCTCTCATTACCCTTTCCCATGGAGTGGGGAGAAAACAGGAAGGTGACAAAACTTACAGTTCAGGATAATGATGGATTAATGGGTGATGCAAAAGCTGAGTGTGCAAATAAAGAAGAAAGGAATTTATTCACTGCTTCTCATTGTCAGGCAGATGTTTAGCCCCTTTGGTAGGACCCCAGCATATGTCTTCATCATGGGTAGGGTTCGCAAAGGAAGATTTGGGAAGGGCTGTACCCACGTTTGTTACAAGCGCATTGGTGGCTAAAAAGGCCAATACGAGATAGACATGTCCGGTTGCAAAAGGCACAGCAGAAGGACTCCTTAGGTGGTATATTCTGCAAGGCACGATTCTTTCTGCATTGTCTTTTCTTCTCAAGAGTGATCCTGTGTACTTTCTCAAAAGAAGCAGCAGTGTTATAGATAGTGTGTCTCCAGGCCTCCCGATTGGAGGCCAGAGTAGACCAGTTATGTTGATCAATATGGCCAAGGCTGAGATGTTGTTTCAGGGAGTCCTTGTATCTTTTCTTCGGGGTTCCTTTCTTGGGGCAGCCAGTTCACCATAAAGCAGGATCTTAGGGAGGCAGTGGTCTTTCATCCTTGAGACATGTCCTGCCCAGCGCAGCTGTGTTCTCAGTAACATGGCCTCAATACTTGTGACTGCTGCTTGTTCTAGAACAGACGTATTAGTCACATAATCTGACCAGTGGATGTTTAGGATTGTACAGAGGCAGCGTTGATGGAAGCGTTCTAGGAGTCGCAGGTGGTGGCGGTAGATGACCCATGATTTGGATCCATATAAAAGAGTAGACAGCACTATGGCTCTGTAAACACTGATCTTGGTACTTTTCTTCAGGTATTTATTTTGCCAAACTCTTTTATGGAGTCTTCCGAAAGCACTATATGCCTTTGCTAACCTGTTGTCTATCTCTCCATCAGCCTTACCATCTGAGGAGATGAGGCTACCTAGGTAATTAAACTGTTGATGCAAAAAAGGTTAACCCCATTCTAGCTGGAGACAGTACAATTCACCACCAAAATACGTATAAAATAGATAAGGAATTATCATACATCTAAAATTTGTCTTTTTATGGAAGTTTAGAAGCAAGACTGACTTTTCAGTATCACAAGGAGTCTTCAGTTGCTAAATATTGTCAGAGATCCAGCTCAAGGAAAACATTTCTGAAACAAAGATTGTAAAGTCCATCTCAAACTCTCTTTAATTTTAACTGCATGCCTGCCAGCCAAAATAACCTTATTGCTCAGTGAAAGGCCCACAGTAGCGTTTTTTTTTAATTGATGTAGCAAATAATCTTCAGAAGTGCACAGCTCATTCAAGTGGAGGTTGACTTCAGTACTTAAGTTTTTGATCTACAGACTCCAATATATTTACCTAATGGACCTAACTACTTTCAGTGATGTTAGAGGTGGCACAATAGTTAGTTATGTAATTACATATATCTTGTAGATGGTAAGAAAGAATACTAATTGTATCAGCTCATTAAATCTGTTTTAAAATAGGTGACACCAGATACTCTGAAAGAAAAGATATGTTGTAGCTATCTTTTCTATGGTCCTTTCTATTGCCATAATTACTCAGGGACCAAAGAAAACACTGAGGAAATTTATATCACCTAAGATAGGTCAATGAAATATAATAGCTTTTATGCTGCTGTTCTCAGCTGAACACAGAAGTAAAAAAAATTTGAAGGATATGATGAAAAAATGCAACTTTTTTATAAAGTTTCACACGAGTCTAATCTTGATGTCTAAATATCTATGTAATGTAATATCTGTAACTGAAAACTTATAATTTAAATTAAAAATTAATTTTAAAAAAGGAGACATACTAACCTCAAAAAAGCTTATCAAAAGTAATAAAAGGACAGTACTATGAAGAAAATTTTGAAGGCTGCTGTAAGAAGGCAAATTAATTGCAGTTAATCAAAACAGTAAACTTTAATAGCTTTTATATTAAAACATAATCTAATTGCAGTTATGCCCTTTCAGCTGCCTGTGACCATATTCTGATTTGTGCTGATTCATATGTTCTTGTGACTATGGAGCAAATAGAGTATGTTACATCTCAACTGGATTTTGTCTACATTTGTTAGATACAAGGCATACTAATGTTTTTAGATAGAATTCTGCAATTCACCTGGTCAAATTCAAAACTTACATCATACAAATGTTCCCAGGAAGTTAGTAAACATGCTAATGTCATGCAAATCATCATTCTTTAGTCCCTCAAAAACCCTTGTAAATTCTATAAAATTTAGACTGTGGCTATAAAGTGAAAGAATAATAGGAAATATTAAATACGAGTAGCTTTAACATAGTAGAAAAAATTTGTTATTATCAGTTCTTTAAACTGATACAGAAAGACACAACTCTGAATGAAAATTTTTACAGAAATGTAGTCTTCAAGAAAATGCTATGAAATATTTATTTTTACAGTATCTTTCACAGAATAATTGTTATAACAAGTAACTTGGATTTTGATTTGTTTAGTAATGTCCTGTTATATTGTTTTAAGTCAATTTATTTCATATAGAATTTAATCTTATCATTATCTATATACACTTATAGTAAGCCAAAATACTATATAATAGACATAATAAATATTTTGAAGTATTTAGTTACACATTTATTGCAACATTTTCATTATTTTCTATTTTATAGATATAATTATAAAAATACATATTTCAGTATTTTTAAAAGACATTTAATTGTTTCTAATTTTTAAAATAATCTCTTTTAATGACATTAAAATTTCTCTTTGTTTCTTGATTAAAAAAAAATATTTTTTTACCTTTAATGGTAAGAGTTATTATACTCTGCAAATACATCTCCTTTTAATGGGTGTATTTTATTAATAAATGATTAATTTCAAAGTTTATATCAGGAAGAAAGGTGGTGAGGGGAAAGTGGAAAGATGGGGGAAGAGAAGGGAAAAGGAGGGGAGATAAGGGCAAGGCAGAGCAGGGCAGGACAATGCAAGGCAGGGAAGGGAAGGAAGAATTTTCTACCAGGGTGAATTGAGCAATTTTTTATACTAGACAAAACAAATGGGTTTCTTATTTTAGTCCATTTTCTTAGGTATTAGTCAGGCCAAAACTGTGTACTTTGCTACTCTGTCATGAAATTCTTCCCCACTATCAATTAGTATCTCTATATTTGCAGTGAATACTCATTGTTTCATAATTTAAAATTAAAAGCTGAGGACTTTGAAATGTAAAATTATTAAAAGATTACTTTTCTGCCTTTTGTTCTTATATAACTGAGTCTTGGCCTTGGAAGAATATTATAGCTTGCAGCCAGTCTTTCAGGATAGAAATCTAGCTCCTATTTAAGGAGACTAGAAGTGGTACCATTTTGAGGAGTCTTTTCCTTCCTTCTTGCCTTTATTACTGCATTTCAAGCCAAGCTGTTTCGTCTGTGACTTTTTTCCCTACTTTAAACTAAATCCATGCAACAGCTTTTTCTTTTTTTTTTTTTCCCCTAGCTATAATTTTCGGTCTAAATTGCTTCTGGTCATAGTGAAACCACAGATTGTGTAAGGTATGGCATGTTCAGGACAGGATTGCACAGCAACATCATATGGTCTTAAAGACACTTGATGTGATTCTTATTTTAATTCTCTTTTATAAGTAGAAAAATTATTGAAATTGTAATTCTTTATCGTGGGAATAGAGACTTAACTTGGTAGCTGTCTTCTCTTCAGGCATCTAGTGACTGTAGTTTGTTGGAAAGATGACTTGGTTAGCACAGGACTTGATTTCTTTCAAAATTCTTTTTTTCCTGTTAAGATTTTTTGAATAATTAAAATCCTTACTTCATACCTTGGAAAATATGGTCAAGATTATAGAGAGCAAAATGCAGAAAACCATACCAGAGAACAGCCTGCCAAAGATGAAGGCTGCAGAATTACAGAACTGTAATGTCTTTCATTAGCTCCACACAAGGGCAATGGGAGGGCAGCACTACCCAAACATGCCAGTCAGAAATGAGACGTAACTCAGGAAGAATATATGGATAAAAATCCCTATAACAGGATTAAATTAGTAAAGATAAGATGCTAAAATTGTTGATTAAAAAATTGTACTGCTATGATGCCTGAAAGAAAACTCAGGGAGAAAAAAACTCTAATGCAAATTAGTTTCAAAGGTGAGATAAGGAAAGGGTTTAATTTGTGCCTAGGCATAAAGTTACAAGACGCAGGATGCCCCTCTGTTACAGATGTTACAATTTATAATGCTGCCTGTCCAATCCGAGGTTCTCCCACCCTCTGACTTTTGCCTTGATCCACCCTCGGTCCTGCCCCTTGGGAATTGGGGCTGGGGTCTTGGAGACCCTTTCTTCATCATTCTTCATCTTCTTCAGGGTACAGGGGGCACATAGTCACCCAGTCTTTGACTGTACTTTGCGGTTTAGGCTGAAGTACAAGTGTTTTCTAAACAGAATAGGTCTACCTTAACAAGACACTAAACATTTTCTAATGGAATTGAAGGAATAATTGGTATGGGGAACATGGAATGGGATAATAGGTTTGGGGAATCGGGGTAAAAGGATTGTAGTTACTATGCTAAGGGTAAGGGAATAAGTGCTGCTGCTTCTAAATCTACTTCTGCTATATAACTACTTATAAAACTTATAAAAGTTAAAATTATCACATGGACTTTAAGGCTTCAGCTACAAGTGGCAATGTCTTTCACTCAAACTCAAAGAAATAACAAATATTCACCCATGTGCCCTAAAGAATGCCTTTCTCTCATAAAAAACTAAGCTAAACAAAAGCAGATGGTCTTAAAGTTATCTGCATTTTCTCAATTGCTGTGTTTCTGATTCTTGTTAATGTTTCCCTTTTTTTTCACACCTCAATTGTATTATTGTGCCAAATATCCCAAGGAACTCGATTACTTTTTGAAAGGGTCCAAAAAGTTATTCATCCTTCTCAAGTTTAGCCATGGAAAAAATATCTCCACTAGGACAAGCCATTCCATCCTAATCATGAAACCTTAAACAGATAAGAGGAAATGTTGTGTAGAAGTGATGTCTCTCTCTGTTGATCTAGTATCCAACAAACAGTATAGAAAAGACACCTGAATTTTAGAAGGCTAAAATTAGATCACAAGTGCATAAGAAAATTCAGAGTGGAGAACACACCAACAGGTTTCTAGTCGAACCTTCTGTTTAAAGGGCAGTCTGCTCCACTGCTTGGCTGTCCCTGTGGTGAAGAAGCCTTTCCTTATACGCAGCCTGCACTAACCTTGTTTCAGCTTATCTTCTTTGTCTCTTGTCTTCCCACTACACACTCTCGTGAAAAGCCTGGTAAGTCTCCTGAATAATGTTGCTGTAGGCTCCGGGAGTCTGTGCTTAGATTCCCCTAAACTTGTCTTTTTCCCTAGGCTGAACAAGCCCAGCTCCCTTAGCTTCCCCCAACAGGGCAACTGCTTCAGGCCAAATCATCTTGCTGATATCTGCTGAACTTGTTCCAGTTTATTGATTTCTTTCTGGTATTGGGAGGGTGGTGTAGGAAGGGGCTGAAACAGGACCATCTAGCATTTTCCAAGTCTGGAGTGCCATTCAGAAAAACAGTAGACAGGCTGATGGAATGAGTAAATGGGAGACTAATGAAATTCAGGGAGGACAAGTGCAAGATCCTGCACTCAGTTTGGGCAATCTCCAACGTAAATACTGGCTGGGTGATGAATTCATTGACAACATCCCTGCAGAGGACTTGGGGATACTGGTGGAGGAGAAAATGGATGTGAGCTGGAAATGTGTGCTTGCAGCCCAGAAAGCCAACCCTATCCTGGGCTGCATCAAAAGCAGTGTGGCCAGCAGGTCAAGGGAGATGATTCTTCCCCTCTGCTCTACTCTCATAAGATCCTATCTGCAGTACTGCATTCAGCTCTGGGGTCTCCAGCACAAGAAAGACATGGGTCCAGAGGAGGGTCACAGAAATGATCAGAGGGCTGGAACTCATTTCTGCTGAATAAAGACAGAGAGTTGGTGTTATTTAGCCTGAGGAAGAGAAAACTTTGGGGAAACCTTATTGTGGCTCTTCAATTCATTAAGGAGGGTTAAAGCAACGATAGAGACTTTTTACCAGGGTCTGTAGTGAAAGAACAAGAGACAATGGTTTAAAACTGAAGAAAAGGTAGATTTAAATTAGACTTTTTTGATGGTGGTGGTGAGATACTGGAACAGGTTGCCCCGAGGCAATTGTAAATGTCCTGTCATTGGAAGTTGTCCTGGTTTCAGCTACGGTAGAGTTAATTTTCTTTTTAGAAAGCTGGTACAGTGCTGTGTTTTAGATTTAGTATGATTCTAGTGTTGATATCACACTCATGTTTTAGAGTCATTAATAGTGTTTACTTTAAATCAAGGACTTTTCAGTGTCCCATGCTCTGCCAGCGAGTAGGTGTGCATGAAGCTGTGAGGGAGCATAGCCGAGACAGCTGCCCTGAACTGTCCAAGCTGATATTGCATTCCACTGAACCTCATGCTCAGTCTATAAACGGGGGGAAGTTGGCCAGAGGGACCTGATTGCTGTTTGGGTATGAGCTGGGCATCAGTCAGTGTGGTGAGCAATTGTATTGCATATCACTTGTTTCTCTTGGGTTTTATTTCTCACTCCCTCTCTTTTTCATCATCAGCAGTAGTAGTTTTAGTCGGAGTACCATTAGTATTTTTATCACTTGTTTGTATTATTAGTATTACTATTATATTTTATATCAATTATTAAACTGTTCTTAATCCATGAGTTTGACTTTTTTTTTCTGATTCTCCTACTCATTCCACCATAGGGGAGGGCTACATGGTATTGAGTTGCTGACTAGGTTAAACCATGACAGAAGTGCTGACGGTCAAGTTGGATGGGGCTTTGTGAAAGATGTATATGGCAGAGTGACTGGAACTAGATCATCTTCAAAGGTCCCTTCCAACACAAACTGTTCTATGATTGTAAAAAAAACATTTCCCCCAGTATCATCTATGAAACAGTTTCCAGAAGAGTCTGCAAAATCTACATAACACTACCAGACATAATTTTGACTATGCATTATGTGAAGAAGTTTCTTTTTCTCTTTGTTTTGAATATGCAATCTGATGATTTTATTTGATACTTTCTTTTTCTTAATAGAGACAGCTGTTGTCTGTTGACCTTAATATCAGGATATTAAAAACTTCTATCATATCCCTTGCTGCTCTGTATTTGTCTCTTTTCCAGACTAGTGGTCCTGACCATATCTCAACACTTCTCATGAAAACTAATCCATACTTTTGATCACCTGTGAGGTCTCTTTGTTCTCAATTTCTACTATATCTCTTTTGAACTGGGATTCCAGAGCTGCATTGGGTATTTGAGGTTCATTTGCACTGTGAATTAATAGTTTGAGATAATTATGTCTTATTCCTCCTTTGGCATCTAGCCTGCTTAGTTTCTCACCTGCAACCAAAAGCACCAACATATTTTGAAAATGTTGTCTTGAAGTACCTTACTGTCTCTCAAACTTAGATTATGAAATGTCAAAGCTGATTTTTAGAATGGAATGAAAAATCCTGGACCATTCTAAAAATGTTTCCTTACTGTGTCTAGATGTCAGAAATAAAGTGTAATATATTAACTAGCTTGTTTGTGAAAATTCATGCCCAGAGCATTAAGGGCTCTCCATTTACAGTGTACTATAAGGAATCAACTTTCTAAAAAGGCACTCAGTGTGTCCAGGTGCGAAGAATTTCTCTCCACATTCAGAATAGAGTAAAAAACTTCATGCAGAGGAATCCACAATATCCACACAGGGAGTTATTGAGAAATAACATCTGTACTGTTAAAAAACACTTTAGCTTACTGAACATTTGCCTCCTGGTGTTGGCAGCCCCTTTGATACCTGAGCAATATAGTAGACAAAGAATAAACAGCTCTTGCTCATTCTAAACAGAATATCTGAGAAGCCACTGTGATTACAGGTGTCTTCTTCTGACTGTGGCTTTTTCACAAAGACTATTTCTGGTAACTTCATGACATTTTTCGGCAAGTTCTTGACTCCTTACAGAACTATTTTTGACAAATCCAGCACAAGGCTTTATGTGCCTCTAAATATATAGGTTTCCTTGATGAAAAGCATTTGAGGACCTAAGCTTTGTATTTAGATGAATGAACTGACACTGAACTGGCGCTGGTCTAGTCCTCCTCTTAATAATTTTGGTGAAAGAAAACTTTGTTATCAAGTATGGAATATAAATTTCATACTTATTTTTCCCTTTAAAAAATTGTGGTTGTGCCAACAAGGAAGATATTAACTGGACTGATTGACAATTATTCTTTAACAATTTATTGAAACATTTCTTAAAATACTTAAAATATTTCATAGGCAAGCTTAGGCAGACATATTTTAGGAACTGTAAGTTAATAAGTAAGCAAAAATCCTGTGCTAATTTTGGCTGGTGTAGGGTTAATTTTCTTCACTTCATACTTTCAGTAGATAGTTTGTAACTGTGTTCCAGATTTGTTGAAAACAGTGTTAATAATATAGAGATGTTTTTGTTATCACTGAGTAGGGCTTGCACAGCATCCCAGTCTTTTCTACTCCCTATTCTGCCACACTGGCACGGGGGCTGGGACTGCATGGGAAGTTGGGAGGAGACACAGCCAGGACAGCTGATCCCAACTGACCAAATTAATATCCCTACCATATGATGCTCAGCATTTAAAGCTAGGGTAAGAAAGAGAAAGGGGAAGGACATCTGGAGTGATGGTGTTTGTCGTCCCAAATCACCACTATGCATGATGGAGCTCTGCTTTCCTGGGAATAGCTGAACACCTGCCTGCCCATGAGAAGTCATGAATGAATTCCTCATTTTGCTTTGCTTGTGTGCATGACTTTTGCTTTACCTGTTAAACATTCTTTGCCTCAACCCATGAGTTTTCTAACTTTTACCCTTCCAGTTGTCTCCCTGATCCTGCTAGTGGAGAAGTGAATGAGCAGTTTTGTGGTGCTTTGTTGCTGACTGGGATTGGTTGCTATAGGGTTACACCACAACAAAGCTCTTACAGTTCTGGGCCTCTTTTCATACATAAACACATTGTCTTAAAATTTTATTATTTTTATCTAGTTAATAATGTGCTTTTCTTGACAATTTTGTCTCCGAAATTTTAAAAGGATTCAGGATCTCATTTTGTATGTCAATAAATGCTTCCTGAATGAGACTGAATGCCATTACCAGGGAAGATTCCATCGTCACTGCTGGGATCAGTCAACAGCCTAAATTTGTCTTCTCTCCCAGTTGGGACACCTATTGTGTAAGAACCATATTCTGTGCACATTGAATACTTTTTTAGGGATTAGAGCTTGTCTGTATATTGCTTTGAATATGTTTTTGCAGTCACATACTATCACCAGCAACCCTCAAACCTTAACCTGTCACAATTTTCTATTAATAAAGGGTATTATTCTGCAAACTGTTAGTTTAAGTCTTTCATGAGCGCCAGCAGTGGGTAACATACTTGAATAAAGCAGAAGACGTACTGAGGGATCTCCCTTATGCTGTTGACATATTTCCCTGAAAAAGGCAGTCGAACTACCCTCTGATCCAGCAGGACTGTTCAGTGAAGGGTCCCCATAACAGGACACTGACAGACTGGTTGGACACAAGGTTCTCAGCTTTCCTGTGGCACTGAGAGACAAATGAAACATTAAGTGTTGAAGAAATCTCCCCTTTTCACATGACACTGTCCACAGAGTTCCTTTCTGTCATATTTCTTCTTAGAATCTTAGAGACCTTCTTTAGCATCGCTTACATCCTGCAGATGCATTAAAATGCATGAACAGTCTTTGAGGAAAAAAGTAATTAATGTTTCAAAAAGGGGAACTAAAAGCTTAAATTTAATAAGTTGAATAGACTTTGTCAATGAAATAAAATCTGGGGGGAAAAAGAATTATATTATTCTACTGGTAAGACTTGAACTGGAATTCCTTTTGGTAGTGATATCACCTCATAGCTTTATATGAAATAACTTATTTCATCTTTGTGATGATATTTATCAAGAATATTTTGTTTCATTTTCTTGTCTTTGGTTGCACCTATCAACTCTTAGAAAGCCTTTTCTCTTACTTTGTAGGATACACTGTTACCTTTAAACATATTTAGAAAATGTGTAAGGAATAGAGGATTTGCACCTGGAGTATCCTTGGGGACTACTCAATTGCAATTAATTTAACTAGACACTGGATGTCAGTGTTGCTATTTTATAGTTTAAAAAAAAAATAATCAAGAAAATCCAAGGTGTAACCAGAAGTAGGATATAGAAGAAGTCTAATCGAATCATTCAGAACAGCTTAGAAGCTAATTAGCATTTTATATCTTCATGGTAGGAAGAACATGTTGGCTTTACAGAAGCAGCTTTCCATAAAGGTTTTGATTTCTATTAAGAACAAACAAACAGATGAAGAAACACTTCAACTAAATGGACATTTTAGGAATCTGTCACAGGGCTTTTACATGGTAATTAACATTAACATTCCATTTAATCAGAATTATGAACAGTGCACAGTGTGAGTGATGATATTTGCTTATGAGTTATTTTGTACCTGGCTTTCAAAAAAATACCTGGATTTAACTCACTCTAAATCTCATGACCTTAAAGGAGCTGTTTACTTTTAAACCAGGATTTTATTTTTCAACAAGTTTTAAAAGAGATTTTAAAAAAAATTAGAATGGAAAAATATGAATGGAATTGTGTAAAATTCTACCCACTAAACAGAACCGTCCATCTTCTACTGGCACTTTGAAGTTTTACCAAAGAACAGGTATAATGTACTGGTTTTCACAGTCAGGTACACTTACAATCTCCTTTGAGAGAAAATCTCCTTTGTCAGAAATAATAATTCACCTATGGCTTCAAACCATCCTGCAGAATAAAACCCACTATTAAGTGGAATCTCAAAGAAACAACACCTAATTTCACTAGCAACACCTTTCAAATTATCCTATTTCAAAATCAAATATCATAGTAACTAGTATATTAGAAGTACCTCCTTAGAAACATTCATAAAGAATGAAAATTTCTTATAATGCATGTAAATAAAAAGTTCTACTGTCATTATAAATGTATTTGGCTGATGGATAGAAAACATGTAAGCTGAAGAGCCGAAAACAGCATGAAAAATGAATTGCTTTTTAATTTTTTTCGAGTTCTTACTTAAAAACATCCAAAAAAGCACTGAGCATCCAAACGTACTATTATATTGTAAAATTTCAATTCATGTGATTTGTGGATTCATGAAAATGTTTCAGAAGGTGGTGACCTGCAACTAACATAAAACACATATATCTGTTATCAGACTGCAATGGATGGCAAAATATCAAAGTCTCTTGAGTTTCTAAATAACATTCCAAAAACTTTGTAGGGAACATTAGGTATGTCGTAAGTGAAAAATTTCAGTCAAGAATGTTTCAGTAAGATTTTATTATGTCCTAGACAACAACTGCAATAAAAACAAACAAACAAAAATTAAGAGTGACCTTATCATCCTGCTGATTACCATCATGTCTGTTCTCAGTCAAAGGCTAGTAATGAGCTACACACATTTATCCCTTTAAATGTCTATATCAAGAATTTGGACAACATAAAAGTTTATATAAAATATACTTCACTTTGAACAACGAAGGCAAAGTCAAAAAACATTAGGGAGTGAGACTCCTTTTTGAGACACTAAGGTATGAATCAACATATCTAACAGAAGACGATCTCTGATCTGATATTTTATAATATAAGATTGTTGACTTGGGATGTCTAATAATATATCCCAAATAAATTAGAAAAGTTTAAGTTTAAAGAACTGGTGAAATGAAGATGGACAGAAAAGAGGTAAAAACACTTTGGACTTCCCGAAAAAACCAAGAAAAGAGATTAATTATGAAGACAACATGCTTCATAGAGAGTTCTCTCTGATAAATGCAACCTAAGATGAATGCAATCTAAGACATAAAACATATCAGATTTTTATATAAGGAACATTTCAACATGAAGTTAGATTATGTATACAAGAGAAAGAAGACAGTCATATTTCAAATTTAATCTTGATGTAAGTTAGTTTTTAAAATTATTTCAGACTTTATTAGAATTTTGAATTATACTGTATATTTTGGATATTTTAAATATTTGTTAGATTTTTTCTTCAAAACCATTGTAATCAGAGAGTAAGTGACTGATGCTAAGTTCCTCACTCAACACTTTAAGGAGACTAGAAACCCGCATAATCAGACAACCTGGGTGAAATTCAAGTCCTTAAACAGAGGCATCTAGTGCCACAGTTTTCTTCCTGGCCTCTAATTCCACTCAAGAAATTCACAAGTATCCTATATGTTCTTGATTGTATGTACCAGCTCCCTGTTGGTTTCTTGGATGCCTTTACTATTTAAGATTGCACTAAATACTGTCTGAATCCCTATTTTTCTTCTCACTTTCCCAAACAACCTCTTGAGTGCCCAGAAGGTTAAAGAAATATAGGGCTGTGCTGGCTGCTGAGAGACTGCTGCTAGTTGCCTTGTTCTTACTGCTGCTATCAGGGTTAGGTAAATGCTTCTTCTGAAAGAGAAATGGTTGCTCCTTCTTGAGTATGTGCTGGGTAGGGTCAAGAGAGAAAATCAACAAACATGACAGGCCATACAAGAGACCTCACCAAAAAGAGACATAAGCAATCAAAAGCATACCAGACATGACTGAGTACCCAAAGTAGTAAAACAAAAGAAGAAAAAAAGAAGAAAAAGCTTTTCATATAGAGCCAATTATGGCTTTGTGCAGTTTGATGCAATCCAAAAATCTGCTAAAAGTTTCTAGATTAAGAGCAAGAATAAGAGCAAATTTATAAAAACTTTGTTGTTTTTTCAGTTGGTGTTAGAAATACTGTGCAGCCAAATCAAGCTCAAAACTTTATCAGTCAAAGCACTAATTGTTTTTGTGTCTAAAAATATGTCTGTTTTTGGTAGCATTTTTCCTTTTACCAAAATCCTAATTTCTGCTCTCATTACTCTTACTGTTTATGTTTCTGTGTATGAATAAGAATCCAGTATGTCTGTGCCTTGTGTTTCACTATGCTGGGGTGAATCCAGTAAATATGGTATATCTATGCATCACTACTAATTGACTTTCTAATAAAAATATCACAGCTACAATCACTACTAAAATTCTTTGTCTGGCAGCTTATATGCCTCATTAAGGTATGATAATGCTTTCATAAATTACCTCAGTGCTTAAATAGATGGTATGACAGATGAAACTAGAGTAGGAAGGGCTGCAAAGGCATGACAAAACATGATCAGAATACAAAACAATCTTGAGAAATTGAAGAAATAAACTTAAATACAAAGTGATTTGATAAGGACAACTGCAAGTTTCCTAACTGTAAGGAGGAGTGATTTTCTGCACCAATACAGGTCCCCTGCACAGTCATGTCTGAGTAAAGGAGGTTATAGGAGATCATAAGCTAAACTTAGGATAAGATGTCTACATACTGTATTTATGTACGGTACTATCGAAACAAATGACAACCATACCAAAATGAATAAACAAGAGTATAATTTGCAAGCTGTTACAGTTTCTTCTGGCATTCTTCTACCTCTCTTTTGGAGCTTTGTGATCAGTTGCAGGTATTGCATTTCATGGAAGCTATAAACCAGGTAAAGGTTGATCAGATGTCTAAAGTCTCTCCATCCGATTTTCATCAAAAGTCTAAAAAAGTGAGACTTCGAAGAAAAGAAAGACATAAAAAAAATATAATGGTTAGCCTGAAGGAGAAAGGACTGAGGATAGATAATATTTCACGAAATGTTGAAAAAAAAGGGAAAAATTGCAGAAAGAAGGCATCAGATTAGTAAATATTTCTGATGCTGAGGACTATAAAGCATGGAAATAGATTGCCTAGGGAGGTCTATCATTAAAGTCCTTAAGAAAATGTTAAACAAAAATATCTGTTAGGATAAGTGCTAATACTGCCTTGGAGCAGACTAAAGGACAAAATGATCTCCTAAGATCCATATTATGGTATTTCTCATACCTTATTCAACTTACTTCTGCCATAATGATTGATTAGTGCAACAATTCCCAACCCAAACTAAAAACAACTGAAAAATATACAGAAGGAAGAAAATGAAAAAAAAGAATCAATGATAGATCAGAAAATTGGGAACTTCTGCATATATGACAGAAATTATTGCTGAAAATTTTGGATCTACACATTGTTTTTAAAGTTATTTGTTTATTTTCTGACTTAAAATGAATACATAGTAGAAGAGATTACCAACTGGCAATGTAGTAACAAAGATGTCTAAAAGTTACATGTGTAGAGGTTTATTAATCCCCATCATAAATTAGCAGCTCTCTTGCAGCTTATTATGTTCAGTTATACTTGTATACAACACATTTTCTTGTCAAAGGCTTCTGGTGTTCTTGCCCCTCTTCTCCAGTCATTTTGGTCACAAAAAAAGCCTCAGTTCTTGCTGCAACAATATTGGGTGGGATAGCTGGAAAAGGTATATGACCAATGATATTGACCTAAATGCTAATAGAAGAAAATTTCTTTAGTTGCAGAACACAATAAGAAGTAAACTGAGACAAAAGAAAAATTCTATTCAAGAAGAAAAGTTAAAAATTAGTTTCTCATAACTAAGAAAACAAGAGAAAGAATTTTATCTACCATAGCATTGCAGCAAAGCTGAGTGAATGTCTGGTTTTTGCTGCAAGCTGCCTGGTTTACTTCCTTCATAAGCTCCTTCCACAAGGCTTATGACAGTCCTCATGCTCATCTCAGTGTGTTCAGATATAATGGTGAGCTAAACCAGCAAAAAGGAGAGCCTGTTAGAGACCTACCTGTTTACCTCCCTGATCTGGCTGGATAATAATAAATTAAAGATTAAAATGTACAAGAGCGTAATTCTATAGCAACAACCTTAAGAAGATGTGTTCTCAGAGAAAATGAAGGACTAATTTTAATGCAATGGTTTATATTCAAGTCATACATTTATTTTTTATTTTATTTCTTAGATTTTCCCCAAATTATGGGAGATTTGATGCCAAATATGTACAATTTGATTGTTAACTCAGTATAATTACTTAAGAGGGGACTGAATCTGTAGCCTGGTAGAGCTGATGCTGCTGCAGCTGTGTGCCCCAAGTCTAACCAGCAGTGAGACTGAGCATGTATTATCAGGAGGTCCATACATGAGCATTTGTATCCAGCACACATACACACATTTGTATACAGAGAGCTAGACATACAGAATAACACTGACAGACGCAATCAGGTCTCACATCGACACAAAGAACACCTATGACTTCATATTTTCTCTGGCTGATTAGGATGAATGCCTGGTAGTGGGAAGTACAGCATGGGAAGTACAGCGCAGATCCCTGCAGAAACTGGGCTCAGACACTCAGTACACCTAGTAGCTGCCTCTGTATCCCAGTCTCTCCAAATATTGGCATCTGGGCATGTGAGCCCTACTGGCTGCAGGTTCACATCAGTTGCTATTAGAGACCTCTTTACTCACTTCCCCACCCTTCTCCATTCTACCCCAACCTTTCCCCAACACTCACACTGTAGATCCCCTAGTATCTGTCCTTGGATGCACAAACCATCCATGATCTCTTCCTGAATCCTTGCTGTCTGCAAGTGCCTCACCCCTAGAGACACCTACGCACAGAGAAATACACATGAACATACCAGCGGGTCATGGTTGTTCCCCAGACCCCGTGGTCTCTCCAGAAGGTATTTGGGACTTTACAGCCCTCCAAAAGCCAGCTCCTTATGCAGTGTAGGTCTGAAAGACAGTCACCTCCTGGCTCCCAGGCCACATCACCTGCTCACCAGCCCATGCATCTGGATCTTCACAAGCACTCACCCTCACTCACTCGCATTCGGTCCAGTTGCTGCACCGCACACACACAGGCTTTGGTCCTGCTTCCAGCCCAGAGCTGACACTCAGATCCACACACATGCAGTTGCACACTGAATAGAGAGCCTCTTTCCCAACATAAGTTGGGACCAGAGTTTCAGCAGGAGACAGTGCAGATTGAGCTGATCAGACACAGAGCATGGCCAAGGAACAACACTGACCAGCTCTATCTACAAGTGACTCATCCTTTTTACCCTTTTAACCCTTGATTTTTCTATACTTGTTTCTACCCCAAACAGCCTTCAAGCCTCCCTTGACCCATTTTGGTTCCTCCTCTAAATATCCCTTAATAAGTCTTGTGCAGCTACAAAATGCTCTTCCCATTGCTTCCCATAACGTGTTCCTAGGCAGTTACCACCTCCTCAGTCCAAAAGGTCATCCACAGCCTTTCCCCTCTTGCCTTATCTCGATACGTTGTGTACCAGCACTTTGGGGCTAAGGCTGCCCTGGGACAGCTCTGGTCAGGACCTGGATAGGATGTGCCTCCTTTCAAGTCCTTAATTCGCATTCCCCACCACCTCTGTGCTCTGTTCTTCCCTAGGCTTGCAAAGATGATCCTTTGATGGTGTGGTGGCTCCTGAGATAGGCCTGGGGGCAGACAGGGCAGAATGTTTTTTGGATCTTACAGCCGTCATCACCTCTCCATGCTCCTTGTGGGTGCCCAGACAAGGTGGGGATTTTTATCCAGTATAATGAATTACTCCCAGACTCTTTTAGTTGCAATGCTATAATAGTTTCATTTGATGCTGTCAAGGCAATAGGCACACAATTTTACACTTTGTTTGGCAATTATAAAATTACAGACTTTTTCATTAATTTTCCAAGTTTTAGGCTAGCAAACTGCATGTTACCTGTTACATGTTATGTGTTATCATCTCCTCCATTTTGGAACGTACCATGAGCTGGTATTCTCTCAAGATAAAATCTGTGTTGAAGTATTTCTTTAATTAATGGTTTTTTTTTTGGTTGGTCAAGGATTTGCATGGGTTTATGGCTATTTTTATAGTATTACTGGGAAATCTCAGCAAGACTAAGATAAACCAGGTATATTTCTTTTTTAAGTACAAAACATAGATGAATTGTGCCAGAAGATCACGTAAAGAGCATACTCAATGGGAAAATAAACTCAGTAACATGCTTGACTGTGGAGCACAAAGATTTCCAAGATGGCACTGACCTAAATCAGAAAAACCAGAGAACACAGCATCACATAAAGACTTTCTGCCAATTAGTTTCTGGAAAATCAACTTCTATCTCACACCATTCTAGGTTACTACCTAGATTAACCACAACAGATAGCAAAAAGTTGCCCTACATATTATGGTACTTATGCCTAAATCCAGCAAAAAAAGAAAGAAAAAAATTCAAAAGGAAAACTTAAGGTATCATAGTGTTTTTTGTTTTAAGACACTAGAAATGAAATAGAGAAATTAAAAAAAAGAAATCTAAATCCAGTATTCTGTCTGGTGCAAGTTGAGAGACAAGGCAAAAGGCAGCTGTCCAGTCCCATTCCCAGCCCCATTAAGCAGAGAAATGGGAAGGCAAATAAAAGATGTTTGCAACTGAAATACTGTTTTGAAGATATAGCTGCCCCTCCTCTGGATAGATTCACAGGTCTGACCCACCAATGACTTCTTCTTTTACTAGTCTTACATATGCAGCACAAAAGTAACATTTTGTAGGGATTTTGCTACCGCTTTAACAAACCTGTGGAATGCAGACAATGGATATTGTTTTTCATGCCATTAAAAAGAATAGAAATGTTTTCTTCTACAGAAGAAAAGAGAAAGACAGCATATATAAAAATAAACAAAGGGCTAGATTTCCAATTAACCTGTGTCAGCTTTCATATCATGGGCTTCCAGATAAGAAGGGAAAAGGACTTATACAGCAGCCTGTGAACTGTATTCTGCTTAGAGAATAACTCATTCTACCTAATGGGTCAAAAACATAGAAGAGATATCAAAGCTTTTCTAATTACAGTTAACATAAGCAGTTACCAAATTGCTGCTCCACTTATACCACTGTACAACAAAACCAGATTCTCTTTTCATTAATGTTATTTAGCTTGGATTTACAAAAGGGCATTCCTGTGCTGCATGTTACATTCATATGCTCAGTTTAAATTGCAGTTAGATTCTTTGGGCATGTTAAGGAGTCTACAAAAAGACTGAAAACCAGGCTTTTCCAGATTTTATTACCAAACTAACTTTGCCTGACAGCTATAGAAAGTAACAGATTTCAATAGAGAAATTTCACCATGTTTAATTTAGAAATATGAAGAGAAGGTTTTTTACTAAAAGATGCCTTTTTCAAAGCCTTTGATATTAGAGTGAATAGTAAGAAGAGAAGAAAAAAAATCTGTTGTTCACTTTCATCCTCCTTTGAAAGCACATTAAGATTCTCAATGTGCCTTTAAAGATCACTTTAAACCTACTTAAGTATGGATTTTCACTGAAAGGATGGTCCTGTATCCTCTGCCTCCCACTCCTGATGTTGTTTCTCATGTTCTGGAACTAGAATTTGTGTACAATTTATGTAAAGAATAAATGAAGATATGCATATGGGACCTGAGAAGAAAACTGAGAAGTTGGCATGGGATAGATAATAGGGACTGGTTATTGCAAGAAAGCTGGAAAATGGAAGCCAGGTGGTTAAAGATGATGTGAAAGAAGATGCAGTTTACTTGAAAGAAGGTGGAGATTGCTTGAGAAGCTTTAGAAGACTGGGTCTGAAAGGTCAAGGAGATTGACAGGCAGATGAAGATGGAGAAGAAAAAGAAGATAGATCTGATTGCAACCAGGTTTCAGGAAAACTGCCATTTAAAATACAGAAGCTCCTCTGAGATTTCTCTGGTAACAGACATTGGATTTGTCAAGTAGTGCCAACTGCTGGCCATCATTTTTGATTGGCAGTGCCATCAGAAACAAAAATAGCAAAACCACAAAATTACTAGGAGCTGTGACAAGCTGGAACTGAAAGGGCAAGGAAAAGAAAATAATAAGAAGAACCCTATATCAAAGTTTGTGATTAAGAAAATGGGCAGTTGATAATAAGGCACAAGGGAAAAGAAGATTAGGATGAAAAATCTGACTGCAATTAGAACATGTCCATGTAAACTAAACAGAAGGAAGGCAAACTTGAGTGCTGCTCCACATTTATTCATCCTCTTTAATTTTTAGGTGCTATGCTCCTAGACAGGTTTGGGGATACAGCAAAAGCTTTTGATTCTTCCATCAAACAGGATGAACAAATCCACCCTATCAGTCTGTAGCAGAGTTTACCTATACAGACACAGTACCAGCACCATTCACCCTGAAAACCAGAAGGTGGATTTCTGTCTAAATATAGCCATAAGAACTGACTAGTTGAGAATAAAACAGCCAGGACAAGGTACAGAATAAAACAGGAAGAAAAGTATTTGAGAAAAAAAAACAACATGTTGTAACAGACAAATGGAGGGTAAGGATTTAAAACTGTAGTTTAAAAATTATATTTGTCAGTAGGACTGAGATTTCTTACAGCCATTTGAATGTGAGTTTGAATGACACCAAAACCATCACAGGAGAAAGGGGGACCTAACATTTAGTATGGTAGAAGGTTGCCCATGGGTTGGAAGGAAATGTCTGTGTTTCCTCATCAGATCATATCTGGTATCAATAAAGCTGCTTAATGGAAACTTTTAGTAGCTGGTCACTAATTACGTGGTTTTCATTTTTAGGATATCTGATTTTATGCTTTGTATTCTGACCTAGGCAATTGGTGAACACTCAAGAGATGCATTTGAAATCAGTGAAAGGTGGGTTTTGAATATATAAAGTGCTTATATAAACCTAGATCCTGTAAGATTCAGGTTCCTATGTTTCCCAGTTTGGACACACAAATTCCACGGAGCCTTTAGACAAGAATCTTGCTGTGATTTTATTGTCTGTCTCTAAAAGTGTGCTTTAGTGTTAAATACACGACTAATTTGGAAGCACTCAGATCTCATATAGATAAACAATAAGAAAAAATAAAGAGAAAATTATTAACTTCATTTTCAGAGTGGATCATATACTGTGCTGTAAATGAAGGATAGAAAAATTTCAAAGCATTGCATTATTATTTGCATACAATGAACACAGGTCCCATAGAAAAATATTATATTGCATAGAAAAATATTGTGGAATGAAAATATTTTTCTTGAACATGTGGACAGTGGAATTAAATAAGGTTGCAAAAAGCATCCATATTCCTTGCATTTCCTGAAGCCTGAACTTTTGACTTCTAAAGTTAAAAATTATATTCACAGCATGCATATACGCTCTCTATCTCACTCTCTTTTGCATGCATATATAACAAGGAAAAAAGAATTACTATCCCAACAAGACATGAAACAAAAAAAATTTTTTTCCCCCCAGATTGTAATATTTAAAAAATAAAATTATATGAGCAGATAATGGTACCTTATACATAATCTATCAGTTTCTCTCTCCTAATATTTAATAAAATCTAGTTCAGAAGGCCAGTCTCTGCAAGAGTGAATTGAATGTCCTGTACTGCAGAATTTTCCCACAGCTAAAATAGAAGTCAAAGTTTTCAATAAAATATCTATATATCTAACGTTTAACCTTAAGGCTTTTAAGTCTCTAAGCAGTAGAGAATCTCTGAGTATAGATAGCAAAGAATTCTTGGTATCCTTGAGGCGTTACAAACCTTATTTTAAGCCAAAGAAGTGCTTAGATCAAAAAGGCTTGTTTTCTGGAATTACAAACAAAGATATACCAATTGGTAAATCTAGTTAAGGATGTATATCCTTTTTGAGTGACAAGCACCTTTTGAATGTATCTGGTTAGTGCCTCTCTGAATATGATGAAGCTGAATATTAAACTCATTAATTAAACTAATTTTTAGGTAATTCTTTAGATAATGCAGTATGTTGTCAGTTTTTCCAACCTAACAGAGACTGAGTAAGCCAGGAATAGCAAAAAAAAAAAAAAAAATTATCTACAACCATAAGGCGTCTTTTGCTGCAGTGAAGTGCTTGAGTTAACATCTGAGTTATACTGATCACATTATTACAGTGGTTAGTCACCCTATAGTGAGTTTTAGTGGTATTAGGTAGAGCATTGTAATGCTTCAAGATGCGAATGCAAGAGGTAAACAATGCTTTGGAGAAAAACATCCTTACCAAAAATAAACTTCAGTAAAATGACTAAGTATAATTACTTGAAGTTATTTAGGGCATAGTAATTGAGTGTACACTGAGTAGCAGGCAAAACTTGCTTTGCACCTAATGAATTGCACTGCAATTCACTGCAAATGGAACATTTCTATGATGCAGCAAGTATCATAGAAATATTACAGTAATATTATGTATGTAACAAGAGTCGGACAATAAACTGAAAAACTTTGGGAAATGGAGAGAGGAAGCAGTACAAACTTACTGCTTGAGTGCTTGCATTCTGTTTTTGTTTGTTTGTTTGTTTGTTTGTTTTTTGTTTTTGTTTTTGTTTTTGTTTTTGTTTTCTTTAAGAAAAATCCGGGGACCCCTGGTGGCCTAGTGGTTAGCATGCGGGACTCACCGCTGCAACCCAGGTTTGATTCCCAGTCCCCAAGGCAGATGGAGCTCGTTAGCCCTGTGAGGCCATCCATCTATGAGAAGGTCACTCTAAACAAACCTACGTCCTGAGGACCTCACTGCCATTGTCCAAGCTTGTCCAAGCTTGCTTGGCCCCGGCAGATGAACCTTAGGATTAAAGGGTGGGCTCAGTTCAGCGCATGCTGTGTCTCACCTAAAAAATCCATTGCGCAGGCTTGAAAGGTAAAAGACCTTTCCCAAAATCTTCGTTCGCTAAGACTGGCCATTATTAAGAAAGATCCAAGAGGCTATGACTTTGGGATCGCTGTCTGAGTTCATCTTTTTCATTTTTGGTCTAATTCTTCATGCAATTTTCCAGTTTTTCCTCTGCAGAATCATATCCCTGCAGCTACCATTCAAGGAGGACAAAGTATTCCTCAGGCTCACTCAGCTGCTGATGCTTGGTTATTTGTTGAGCTTATGTACTGTGGGATATCAATATGGTCTGATCTGCCTTTACTAAACTCAGTGCTTCAGAACCACCCTCACTACCAGAGAGTTAAAAGGAGCTGCTTTACACTGTCTTTTTTGGTTTCTGTGCCTTATATTGTTTATCACATATATTTTTTGTGAGCTAGATGCAGTTTGACTCTGTTTTTAATATCTCTCCCATGTTCATTTACATCTGTTAAGTTTGTCCAATTTTCTTTTTGTATTGTTGTGCTCTTCCACTCTTCTTTTTCTGAAATAATTAATGTTTCTGGTCTTTGACTGTTTCCAAATAATAGAATATGCTCCAGAAATTTTAAAGATCTTCTGCAATTATAGTGATCAGAAGAAAACTAAAAAGCTGTTCCTTTAACTGTTCATTTAATTTTTGTCATAAATTTAAATCTAATCTTCAACATTGGGAGTGAAAAAATCAGCAAAACAGAATTGAATTTTATACTATTAATATGTTTAGTGTACAATCATTGCTTATAAAAATCTAATATTTAACTATTAAAATTAATGATTTTAATCCAATATTCAGATATAAGCTACTACAAGTTCTTTACAGAGTAATAAACACAGAGTAGAAGTGGACCTTTTATCCTTCAAAAATAATATTGTATATTTTGCAACATAGTATTATAGCTTTATTATCCTACTATTTTATGAAACTAACCCATAATAAAAATGCTGAATTTTTCAGATTTTTAATTGTCCTTTTTTTTCTTGCTTTGTAATATTTCTATTGTTTCCATCCTTGATTGTAATATAAGTTTACTACTAAGAAAAAATTCTCTCCACTAGATGTTATTATAAAATTTTTACATGTGTACAATACTATATGGTCTGATAAGTGCTTTGCCTAAAGCGTTTTTCAATGACAGCAGTCAGTGTTTTTGAAACAAACACTTACTGCCATTTTCTCAGATTGTTTTCACTGTTCAGTAAAAAGCAGATTTTATTCATATATCCCTTCTACATAATGCATGACACCCCTTCTACATTATTCATTACATAGTCTAGTACAAGAATCCTAGAACCCTGTACAAAATGCTCATTGTGAGTAAATAGCATTTATAACCTCAAAAATATACATATCAGTTATCAAAAACAAATGGCTCAGTGAAATCTGGTTGCTCTAAGACTCCATATAATTAAGACACAGAGCCTTTTTTACAATCTCAAACAAAGCTATTTTACTTTTTAGTACCAGTGAAAAGTATATAAGAAGGAGAAAAAAACGTGGAAATAGGCATAAAGTTCAGTTTTGAAATTTGAATCAATCATGCATGCCCAAATACTTTTGTTCTTGCTCTTCTCCATTTAGTTCCTACACAGGAGAGTAGGGTCTGTCCATATTCTATGCTGTGTTTTCAAGCAGTGTTCAAAGCACCAAATAAATCAGAACCTGACAGGTCAAACTATAATCAATCCTGAAAATGCTGCTTCTAGCAAGCATTGAAAGCTGTTTTGGACTTGAGCATGCCCTCCAAAATCCAAGTATTTCTGCAGACTGGAAACACCAGTATTAGTGCAACTTCAAGCGAAAAAGAAACTAGTGACAACCTATTGAACTTAATTATCAGGAAAACAGTTGGCATACTTACATTAGTTGAACCTGGAGTATTTGAAACAAATACATACCAAAAGAGCCTTTCATGAAATCAGAATCACCTAAGAGATATTCACACCCAGTCCCATGCAAGATGCAAAAATGAGATAGCCTGAGGTATCCAGAACTTCAAGGTGGAATTGCCCTATCATGATACCAAAATCTGGGGTTGGAAAAAGCCTACAAGAAACTCTTTCTCAAATGATGTATGTGAATCAAGTCACATTCATTAAACCAATGTACATGATGGTCAGTGTCAAGCTGCTGATACAACTGTAAAGTTACAGAACTTGAAGGGAAACAGGTGGCTAAAGAAATTACTAAGTGGTAGAAAGAGCTGGGACAAAGTTAGTACCGCAAAACCATGCAAAATAGGAAAAATGATATTACTGATGGAAGTAGGATTATGGAGATGAGAACTCACAATAGCTCAAAAATTCAAGGGGAGAAGCATCAACATGGAAAGGGATAAAATTCTAAAAGAGAAATCTAAAGTTCAAGAAGGCAACTCATCAGGAAGAAACAGAGGTTGAATCTTCCTCTCCTGACTGACACTTACTGCACTTACAGAGATTCCTTTTGTTTCTTATTGGGGGTGATGAAAATTTTAGCCTGGTAAAATTTAAAATTTTAGCTATCTCTTGTTTGTTCTTTAACAGCAGATAATTGCTTTGCACTTCTGAGTTGCAAATGTCCCACTCACAGAGAGTCTTCATGTTTGGCAAAAGGTGTCCAACCATATGATTTACAGAGCGATAAAGATGAATCTCTTTTTATTCTACAACAAAGTACTGCAGCTGATAAAATGTTGAAATCAGTCATCTTATAATTTATCATAGAAGAATATGTACTCCAAAGCAATAGAGAAAGTAAAGAGAAATTTCAAAGAACATTTTCTCAAATTTCTGGAAATCTTACTTTCGGCTTGATGACATTGAGTTAGCTATCTATTTTTATATAAGCAAGTCAAAATTGTATAAATGTATATATATATATATTTATATAATCAACAATTTAGTAGCACATTGCTCAGTCACTTGAGCAGTAATTTTTTAGGTAAGACACCACAAAGATATTTTCTGCAAGTTTGCTTATGCCTGAAGCACAAGTAGGGCTTTGGTTGACACAGGTAAATAGTGCAGGTACTTCTGCTACAGGTGGTATGTTTCAGCTTCTTGTTCTGGACAAGAGTCACTGGGCAAAGAGGATAAGCTGGGTCGGGTAGTGGAGGTGGTGGTGTGTGTCAAATAAGGATTTCCTTGTTCTGAAGGTGGTTTCATTTATAATCATGTCAGTGCTACATCAGTCCTTCCTATGCAGCTTTAACTGGAACAGAAGTCATTCATGAAATGCTCATTGCTCAACACAGTCAAGAGTTTTTCTGACAGATCCAGGCTGGTCAAGAACACAAAGACCTGTTTTCTTTCTAGTTAAGTAGAAGGCGGCATGGGACCTTCATATTCATTCTGAATTTGATAGAATGAGTATCGTGAGTTTTGACAAGATGTTTTCAATTTGGCTAGAGTGACAAAAGACAGGCTGTTTTTTGAGCATATCTAACAGTCATCAGGGGGAAATATGCAGCAACGATAAAACTTGACCTTTAATAAAGAGGACAAAGACCTCTCAATCCACATAAACAGATTTCCTATTTTATTGTCTAAATGATTCTTTAATCAACATTAATAATTAAGCATGCTACAGTAATGAAATATATGATAAACATATTACACAGTCTTTAATGCTTATATAGCAGCTCTAACTTATATATAGCTCTGTATAGATATACATATACACATATGTTATTAAAAATTCACATTCCACCGTTTAATTCCACATCACATGTGTATCCAAGACCAGAAATTGGCCAAAGCTTGTCACTGAGGAAACTTGTTTGTTTTTTGCTCTTATTTTTCCTTCCAGTGTCATTCTCTATGTGGTCAGGCTTGCAAAATAAACATGACTATAAAAGCAAATTGTATCACACAGATTTCTGATTTCTATAAAAAATAAAATTACTACCACAAATGTATTGTTTAATCCAATCACAGTTACACAGAAGAAAACAAATGAGAATGACAGTAGAAGATCTTCTGTTATTTTATCAGTGTCCTAAACTAAAGGAACACTGAGTCTGGACAGAAAATTTACATTTTATAGCAACCAAAGCAGAAGTCTTACGTTTGGTGGGGGGGTAGGGGGGTTGGTGCACATGCCCGGGGAAAAGAAATTGGTATCTTAGGTATTTAGGTTTACTTTCTTTGGTGTTTTAAATTGGCATACAATGGACTGAAACCCTTTATATGTATTTGCCATATTTTTAGCTGTCAGTGGATGAAATTATGCTAATACATGTTCATATCTATCCATTCTCTAATGTAGCTCTTTTTTAGAAACCTGGGTCATCAAAAAATCTCTACATTGACTGCATGAGGAGCTAAAGTATGTCAGTAGAGAATGAGGTAATCCGATTGCCTCATCATTACCTTGAACTAAAATGCCAGAGTGATTACAATGCCTTCATTCAGGTCCTGGAATAGATGATCTGAAATAACGTAAGTATAAGAATAAGGACCTGAATATTAATTACAAATACAACACCCTTTTGTTTGTTGTTTTGTTTAGGACATTTAAATGTTATTAAATGTCTATATCTAAAGTAAAGATTTTCTATCATAATTATTAACATTGTGGAACAATGCAGAAATATTTTAGATACTATTATTTTAATTTTGTCATCTGTGCAGGTAGAAGGCATAATTTCTGCCTCAAAATAATATTTTGAGGTAATTAGCCTCATTCGCCCTATTACTGTGGAACTAATACTACTGTGAATATCAATGTTTTTATATTAAGTAAAACTCTGTTTTTCATTGTCTTTGAGCATCGACTGAAGTTGTGAAATAAATTTGCATGTGTAGTTTAAATTGAATATTTTTTCTTTGCAGCAAACATTTTTAAACCTAAATTTGTGATGTACAATTATTTCTACTTTGGTTTTGTCTTTTGAGTTTTTCAGTAAGGTATTTTAAAATTGAATGAGCTTTCTCCATTCATTAACATAACAAAAATGCATAACTCTGACAAGTGAAACCTATCAAAACTCCAGCATCAGAAAAGAAGAGTGAATTCGTACTGACTGTGGAATAACAAAAATAATGCTGTTAAAATTCTGCAAGTCCTTGCAGAAATATAATAACATAGTCTGACTCAACGTAGCCCCACCCCAGTCTTCTGGGAAACCAACATAAATGCAAACAATAATGAAAGCTACCCATCTCATTTTTTTAAAAAATATCAGTATACCTTGGATATATTTAGCTGTATTGCTACTTATATTTCTACATGCAATTTAAAAAGTGAAACAGTTCCCAGGTCATCTGCGATATTAGTATTTTGAAAATAAATGCTGTAATTGCTGGCTGATTCACCATTCTTTTTATAAATGTATTCAAAAGAAAAATTAATCCAATTGCACACTGCTTTTCAACTGATACACTCCACTTTGATTTCAAATAAGCATGTAAATTAGCAATGGATAATGGGATAAGATATGCACGGGTGAAATTCAGAGCAGCCTCTATTGAAAGCCCTTTCTATGCTTGGGCTTAAGTCACTTATCCAAATACTGATGAAGTAATGGAAAAACAGTTTGAGATATCATTGAACTTTGGGTCAGTCACTACAGAGGCAAAATGGACAATAGTGGATATTCCATAAAATCTTGAATCAGAACTTTGAAAAGTATTTACATAGTAGTAAATACATCCACAAATGATTGCAATGGATTTTCAGCAGTGGTATGGAGTGGAAACATTTGATAAACAATCTATCACATATGTTATAAACATTTTCAGCTAAAATTATTCATAGAACATATTATTTCAAATATTTTGTACAATTCTTTGAATGAATTATGGATGAATACACACACCAGTTATTTGACCAGCAGCATTAAATAAGCTAATCCCAGACTATGTATTTGTCAAACATTTCAAAACAAAAATGCAAATGAATTATTTAGAAAATATGACTGAACTTGGTTCAAGTCTAAACTGCTACTGTCCAGAAAGTATGAACATGAAAGAAATACGGTTTGTAAAAAAATTGAAACTTTAACTGCATAATTATATTATTTTTCTTAATGTAGGTGTTTGAAAATCTTATTTGAAAGCTAAAGAAATATGTGTAATTTGTAACATATGAGGCTATCTGTATATCAGTACAGGTAGAGAAGTCATCCCTTTTTTCTACCTGTAAAGATATGTCAGCCATGAGTCAGATATACTCTTATGTCTACGCTGTTGTCTAAGTCATAGGACTACAGTGTTGTGGTTTAGCTACTTTTTCAGTCTCCTTTGACAACTAATGTAGAGAAAATAAGAGTCACATAACAATAGTACTGTTTCATATGGATTTTGTTGAATTGATCTTATAGATATTTCAGTCCTCCCTAATTGATCCAGAGTTCAAAATTTTTCTTGGGTGGTGATAGTTTAGATGCCTATTAACCCCATTACCTTCTCTTAGGACTGATGCACAAGTTAACTCAAGGTGTTTATCAGAGACATTACCTTGTTGTTCAACATGAACTATTCAAGGAGGCCAGTTCATTGCTGAGAATGGAAGTCTGAACCAGAAATTTGATAAATCAGTCTGACAACACAAGAAAACAAATTTATTTTTACGAAAAGGTGAAATTATATTAATTCTGGAGGCAGTATTCATTTCCTTCTGATGAAGTCAAAGTTTATCATGTAAATTCTATAATAATTGGCACAATTATTTTTAGCAATGATTACAAGATAAAGAACTTTTCTGTATTGAATATGTGAGTAATATAGCTACTGTGTTGAACAGTGGAAAAAAAGTAGAGTATTTAAATAAATAATTGCATCTAATGCTTACTAAAAGCATCAAATTAAAAAAAAATCAAACAAAAACTTCGCTGCTTTGTTTGGAAGCCATAGAGTGACAGGAACTATATTGTACTGGTGATTTGCCATTAAAAGGGTCGATTTTATTTTTGTGCTAAGTACACTGAATATATAGAGAGAGAGCTTCTTAATTGACAATGCCGTTATTTGATTAAATAATATAATTTCTCCTTTGTAAATCCAAAATTAAAGAACTCATCTTTGAATTATTTTTGAAATACACTATCTCACCTTCAGAAGAGACTTCAGTTGCTACAAGTTTTGCCAGGAAGACAAGAAAAGATCAGATCCTTGTGAATTATTTTCTTTAGATACAAATTATACTAAGCATACATGTAAAGTGGTCTGTCTGGTACCTAGACCAATCAGTTAAGTACGTTTTCTTTTTTTTTCCCCAGGAAAAAATATGTTCACAAAAAGAGGAAAGCAAAGCAGACACATCACATGGACATCTCAAGAATCTACCAGTAGTGTAATGATAAGGTAATTTATAATGATAAAATATTTTAATTTTCTCAGTATTTGCTTGTGAATTTTGGGTTGCTACATGCACCACATTCTTCCATTACAAAGATAATCAAAATGATCAGTGTTGTTTATCATAAAACTACCATTTGGCAGCCTATCTTGCTACCAAAAATGAAGATGCATAAACATTTTTTTCCCAGTTCCAAAATGTATTGCAACCTGAAATCTATGTGGGAAAACCAATCATGCTCATCAAGTATCATATGCTGGCTTTAGTTGCCAGATCAGATGCCAAATTCAGGAGAGCAGTAGTCCAGTCTTTCTTCAGCTACTGCAGCTGGAATTCTCATGTTTGTCATCCTCAGGAGACACCTGGCACCAATAGTATTATCCATATTTTAAAGTTTGCTTTTAGGTTAAAATGCAATATGTTCTTGTCATATTCTTATTTGACTTCTTTTAGCTGTTTAACTAATAGTCTGATGGCAGCATATGGAGGCACATACTCATCTCCTTTCCTTGCAGTTTCTTATCTGTGCCTTTATTTTATGTTGTTATATCTGAGACTCATCACTGTTGGTCTCTCCATCTCAGCCTTCTCATTAACTACCAACAATGAACATTGTAACCTTGAAAGGTTTTTTGGGTGACCCACCTACTTTTTCTGCTTTTTCTGAAATTATAGGGACAGGACATTTGAGAAAACTAAAGAACAACTAAAAGCACAGTAAAGCTCAGGCTGAATCTTGCCCTAATACACCATATTAGTCAAAACAGACTATGACTTAAGCAAGAGGAGAAGTATACGTGAGTACTACCAAATCACACAGACAGCCATATTTCAATAAACCAGCATAATGAATCACTCTTTTTATCCAGTTTCCTTGGTGTTAGGTTTTGTGAGTATGTGTAAGCATGAACCTATTTACTTAAATAAGCAAAAACACTGCACTGAAAGCACATCATGGCAGTAATTGCAAAACCCTGTTAGCATTCTTCCCATGCTCTCAAAGGACAGAACATTTTCATTTAAATTCTCATTTGCAAAATCACGAAGTCAGCTGGTTTTACAAAGTTAATGTGAGAAGGAAAGTTCTTAAAATTACTTTTTAATGTTCTGTATTGGCATAGGCTAGTCATATGGGGCAGCTGGGTACTGTTTGTCGTTTGCTTCATTTCCACCACAACACAGCGACAGCAAATCCATGCATCTTGTAGATAAATAAGATATCTTTTTTTTCTTCTTAATGACTAGGTATATTTACTAAGTTTTCATTTCACTGCATTATAATACACAAATACATAACCAAGATAGAGTTACCTTAACAACCTTGTCATTTAAATTTTTCACACTTTTCCATTGTGTGTGCCTCCTATCTCACTGAAGTTTCAACTCATTAGCTAACTGCCATAAACTATTACTCTGTAGCATTGCTCAGTCTTTAAAATGATAGAGCAAACAAAAAAAAGAAAAAGAAAAAAACAACACAAAACAGAAAATGCCTACAGCCACTTTCAGACTCTGTCTCTGCAAGTTATGTTGGTTCATTAATCCAATGTACCTTCAAAAGGAAAAACTCCTTTACAACAACAGCAACCAAAAAAAAAGCACCCAAAGAAGAAACTATTCATGAAGATTCTATTTTCAGAGTTCAAATTAAAGGTATTACTACTCAACACAAAAGACACTATTCATCTCATTACTTCTCACAAAGCCAAGCAAAATACTTTTATGTGTGCAGCATATGCTTCCTATGTATTTTGGTACTATGAAACTATGTCTAATCTAGTGATATCCGAAGGGCAGTGTATCAGTCTATACTAATTAGTTTGGCTTCAGTTAACAATATTAAATATTGTTTAAGTGGTAAGGAGTGTGCACGGTATTAGTTTGATAATCACTGCCTGCTGTAAAGATTGATTTAAGAAAAGTAGTATATTACCAAAAAATGTTTCTTTAGAATAATCTCATTGTACTTCATTGGCTTTTACAACATTCTACCTTTGCAGATTTTTATCTTTGTTTGGTCGATTTTTTACTTCTTTTTTTAACCAGATTGTCACACTTTGTCCAGATTTTAATCAAACCTATATTGATATTCTGTATTAGTCTATAACCACTATGTCACGTATACATAATAACACTGTATTTCATAATAGCATTACACTAGATTAATATTAATTTTTGTTTTCCAACCTATTTTTACTTTCATTTGTTTTATTTCAAAGTCATTTTCCTATAAAGCATTGCAAAGGTGACTGTTATATTTTTAAAAGTAATTCTTGTTATACAACTAAAAAGTAGCAGCACCTCAAAGGATAAAGAAGCTTGGTTTACTACCTTGTCACCAACTGCCCTCAGTGCTTTGCTTTCAGGCTGCAACCTGGAATGATGCCAATAGATCTCCTAACCAGGAAACCTGTACCCAGAAGGAAGAATAATGTTCTCCAGAGTCTGCACCCCATAGACATTATAAGCATGGATTGTGACAGATTTCACTTCCACTGCACAAAACAATGTTGACATGAAGCACACATGACAGAAGCTTCTTGCTGTTTGGGCTTGCTACCAAAATATGAGCTAAGCTGAAGGGATGCTGATTCCTGGAAAATATCCACTTACAGCTTCAGGACCAGCAATTACCTAATAGTTAATGTCATGTGCATACAGTTTTCCTCTCCAGGTGCACCTGGTGAGATAGTGTCCTAAAAGAGTCATTCTAGGGAGCAAATTACTCTCCTCAGAGAGAAGACAATAAGTGCAAACTGACATCTCACTCTCAAAAAGTGTGGCTGTGGCAGGCCGAGCAGGCACACTATATTTGTTGTTTCCAAGTGGGCTTTGCTTTCATAGAATCATAGAATCATTAAGATTGGAAACAACCTCCAAGATCATCAAATCCAACCTTTGACTGAATTCCATCTTGCCAACAAAACTATAGCACTAAGTGTCGTGTCTGGTCATTCCTTGACTACTTCCAGGTATGGTGACTCCACCACTTCCCTGGGCAGCCTATTCTAATGCTTAACCTCCCTTTCTATCAAGAATTTTTTCCCAGTGTCCAACCCGAACCTCCCCTGGCACAGCTTGAGGGCATTTCCTCTTGTCCTGTCACTAATTGCCTGGGAGAAGAGGTCAAACTGCATCTCGCTGCAACCTCCTTTCAGGTAGCTGTAGAGAGCAATAAGGTCTCTGCTGTCCTTTTCCTCCAGACTAAACAACTCCAGCTCCCTCAGCCACTCCTCATAGGACTTACTCTCCAGACCCTTCACCAGCTCTGTTGCCCTTCTCTGGACACTCTCCAGCCCCTCAATATCTGTCTTGTAGAGAGGGGCTCAGAACTGGACACAGCACTCAAGATGCAGCCGGTGCAGGGGGACAATCACTACCCTCGTCCTTCTGGCCTCACTACTGTTGATACAAGCCAGGATGCCACTGGCCTTCTTGGGCACTTGGACACATTTCTGGCTCATGTTCAGCTGGCTGTCGACCAGCATCCCCAGTTCCTTTTACACCAGGCACCTTTCCAGCTTCTCTGCCGCCAGTCTGCAGCGCTCTATGGGATTGCTGTGACCCAAGTGCAAGACCCAGCACTTCACCTTGTTGAACCTCATTTCATTGGCCTTAGCCCATCAATCCAGCCTGTCCAGATCCCTCTGTAGAGCCTTCCTACCCCTCCAGGAGATCAAGGCTTTGGTCTTGTCTGTGAACTTACTGAGGGTGCATGTTCAGATCAGGATGACTGATCTTGTAATTCACACCCAATTAGTTTATATTTGATTTTCAGGCTGGGAAAGAATTTCATTATTATGAGTAGATATTAACTTTGTAATTTGAGATTGTATGAAATTGCAGATCCCTTTGTGCCTCTTTTCCTTCCCCAAGCTAAACATTGCCAGTGCGTCCCTTTCCATGCATGCAGGTCGGGGAAGAAGAATATATGAATACTCAGAGTATGTTTGAGCAGAGTAACCTGTGTCCAAGGGTGGCCCTTCTGAGAAAGCTAACAAGAATCAAGTATATTTCTGCAAAACAATCTCTCAGCCTAAAAAATTTGCAAAGCAAATTTCTGGGATTTTCTAAGTTGCGTTTATTGTCTTTGCATTTACTATTGCTTCAGTGATTTTTCTTCCATGAAATTATCCTGTTTCTTTTTGAAAGAAATCATGCCCCATTCATCTATTCTTGCTACTCAGAATCCAATTATTTGCCCTCAGATAAGTTTTTCCCGGATTGAAATGACCTTTTCTATGTAGTCATTCTTTGTACAGTAACTGTTCTGTAACTTTTGATCTTTCTTGTTGCCCTTCTCTGAATTTTATGCCTTACCATACTCAGCTAAGAGAGGAGGTTATATCCCTTTCTGCATTTTTTGGTGTTGCCTGTTTGAAATGCAAGCTCTGTCAGTACCACCTCTTGCTGTATGACTTTATAGTGTCTAACATTTCCTCGTTTCCAGATGCCACTGTAAGAACGGGAGATAGAAAGCTACTTGAGGTGCTGTGTAATAGAAAAAAAAGATCTTTGCTTTAGAGATTAAAATAACTTTTAACTAGGAAAAGACATGATCACAGGCAGTGATAGCTACCCTAATTCATCCAATACTGAAGTGCATGTAAGATATGGAAAATAATTAGCCTTCTCAAGGTTATCTTCCTCTCTGCGCTGAAAGTATGAGAATGCCAGGTGAGAGTACAATCTAACTTTTAGATGGCAAAAATGAGATAAAATGACTGCTAACACAGTTGCCAAGTAAGGTGCTTAAGTTAGTTTAACTTGGATTCCAGCCAACATTTATTTTGCCATGAAGCCTGAGAGTATGCATTACATTTTCAAAGTCTGCAGGGAATACTTCAAAGCTCTGTATCTGGAGATGCTGTTGATATAGTTCCCTGTGTTTTGAGAGGATAATGTAAATACTTACCATGAAGTCCAATCCTTCCTGTACCACAGTAATGAACAGGATTGATGAAGAAAGAGGGTTCTATTAATCAGATTAGCAACAAAATAATCAGAAAGCGATTTTATGGTGCCTCCATCCATGCCATTACCAAGATATGAATAAATTGCAATGTGTGCACACATTTATTTAATCTTTATAATGGAAAAGTATCTAGAAACTAATTTTGATTACCAGGGTCAAATTGTAGTGAGTTAGGTGTTCCACAAAAACACCTGGGTAGATGGTACATGTCCTTCAGTATTGAAAGTTTAAAATAAAAAGATCTATGAATTCAGAGAGAGAAGTATCCATACTTTGGATGGGTATATTTACATCAAATATTATATAACTTTTTTCTTCATATTCCTGCCATTGGTGGGTTTTATATTTTTTTTATTTTATTGAATTATAATATTCTAATGTTTCAGGTCAAAGAGCCGTAGCATGTTTTCAAGACCTGTAAAAGACAATAATAATAAAAAATGGAAGTAAATATTTCATTCATAATTTTGCTTTCTCATATTATATTTATTTACTGAAATATGCAGCAGAGATCATTAATAAAATTCCAGATTATTAAGAGAAACCCCTGTAAGTATTAAACAGACTACAAAGTAATAAAATATGAAATAAAATATGCCAAGTGAAGAGTTCTGTCCGTATATTAATTTCTGGTAATTTATTGAAGATTTCCAGTAAATTCAATGAAAGCCATATTTATAAAATCTTATGCTAAAGTTAGAGTACCCATTTTCAAACTTTTATTTTTTTTAATTTATTTTTGAAAACTAAATCATTTTGAGGTACAGGAGTCTGGAACATAATAAATTAAATGTGGTGGATTCACCATCCCTGGAAGTGTTCAAAAGGCTTGGGGTTATGCCACTTGCCTATATGGTTTAGTGGTGAACACAGTGTTGCTAGATTAATGGTTGAACTTAATAATCTTAGAGGTATTTTCCAAACTTAAGAATTGCTTGATTCATTGGTTCAAAATCTGCTTTTCTTATTTGCATTATGTAGAGCACTTAGGAACAGTTCAGTGTCCAGAGATAGGTATGGACTAAAGTTTGACTATCGTTCAATTACAATGTGTACTCTTTGCATAATTCTCCCTTGAAAGAGAAAGCGTAGATCATGGCAAGATGCAGCAAAGTTAAAGTTGTGGGTTTCTGTGTGATAGATACCTACCTTGTTTACAAGGTCTTGATGAGACAGGGAGACTTTCCTTTCACCAAAGATGACATAAAAAAGAAATAAAAATTTTCATACCAGAATAATAAATTAAATATAACCCTTCTCAGAAAACTGTATGAATTAACAGATGCAAAATGAGAGATGTTCAATTCTGATACATACTACTAATACAGTGTATGTTACCAAGACCTGGTGTTCTCCAAAACCTGACAAATCAGCTATGTTTGCCATGTTTTATTTAGAAGTTTCTAATAAAAAAAAAGGTGTTAGACATGCACCATTTTTTCCACAGGTTAGGCACACATATTTAAACCTGGGGACATTTCCAAATGTTTCTTAAACTAAAGTAGCTGAATTCACCAGACTTTGAAGTTAGAGATAGGTTGTAAAATGGATGAGGGTTTGACATGTATAAGTAATCCTGTAAGCCATGTCATGCAATGTTTCCTTTTCTAAAAGTATTTTGCATGAAATATGAATTCAATTCTATATAATAAAGTTGAAGGCACTGATGAGGTGGAACTGCAATGCTATTTCAGTTTTTACTCAGTATTGCAGCACAGGAGCAGTTCTGCCATCCTGAGTACAGAAGGAGCATGCTCCAGGAGGTTTCATTTCTTTCACAATCTCATTTCCAGTCTTTCTCAAGACCACATGTATCAATCTATGTCTTCTGCCTTTTGGGCTACTGTCACTCATTGTTCTTGTTTTTACTTGGCTTTCTGTATCCTTTTGCCTCTTTTTGTTATCTTGCAGGTTTGTGTTATTCTCAGACATACATTCCTACAAATCTGTAACTCCACTCTGCATTACTCCAGACAAACTCTGCTCATTTTCCCTGCATGTTTCTGTTCCAGTCTTTCCCAGTACTTCAGAAAGTAGACTGTGCTATTTAACTATTTTTAAATAGAGAGATTTTAATTGCTTTCCTGTCCAAAAGGAGTGAAAGCTGGCAAACAAAAATCCCTGAATTCGGTGACCTTGGTGATTGCCTGTGAAGTGACATCACTGCTGGCAGCACACAGGACCTTTACAAAATAAAACCAGAATTGTCTGTATAAGCCGTCCCATCACTTTTACTGCTGTATTTGTACCTCTCTCTTTCTTCCAGTATTTGTATTTTCCCTTTGTACTTCTTAATTTTTAAAGACAAATATTCCCTAAGAGAAAATTTGAGTAATTGCACTCTGCTTTGCTCAATATTTGGCTAAAGAAATTCACACCTACGAAAGTAGGACAGCACGGTCATTCCAGGTGTCAGGTTATAAAAAAAACATTAAATCATCAGATCATAGGGATACTTGGAAGAAATCTGTGCAGTCTCTCTGGTCCAACCTCCACTTCAGTCAAAAAATAAACTAAGCCAAAATCTTCTTTCACTTATGAAGATAGTGAAGAATATTTGGGCTTTAGACTCTTCTTCCAGAGCTCAGAATTATCACAAAGTGGGTAAAAAGACCTTAAAATCACATATTTCTCCTAAAGCACCACTCTTGCTCAGTGGTCATCTCTTAATTTCAGGTGTTTGAGATCTGAGCTAATATCTGACAGACCCCCTCCCAGGCTTTAATTATTTCTAGCTCATTTTATGAGATGTTGCTAGGAGCACACCTAGAAACAGGCAGCTGTTTCTCTTCCTTACAAACTCTTCCTTCAATGTCTGCTAGCCAAATATGTGGCTTGCAGCCCATAAGGATCTGTACAGCTCATTCTCACATATTCATGAGCTCTCCCTCAATGTTTATTAGCTTATCTTCTATATAATTAATACTTCTTTTAATTATTACTTCCAACATATATTTCCTATTAACCAGCACTTAAGATCTCTGTGCCCTACAGCAATTTTTAAAAGCTTCCCTACTACTCTCCTAGTGAAGTTTTGCTTCTAAAAGAGTGACATAGTTGAACTTGTAATCACTGGCCATTAGCAAGCAAATTTATTTTGAAATATAGAAAAAAAATCTGCTTCATAACATTTATGCCATCTTTGTTTTATTTTAGAAACGTACAGATGTTGGATTTGCCAGCATTTGAATGATTCATACTGAGATGAATAGAATTTATAAAAATGGATTTCAAACTTTGCTTGGTTTTGTCCATCTGTTGTCATTGTAAGCTACTGGGTTATAGCATGCAGAAGTAGGTAGCTTGCTTTCATAAGTTTTCGAATATTTCAAGGTAATAGCATGACAATAAGCCTTTACACAGGGAAGTAATTGAAATATCCATACTGCAGTATTTAGCCTGAGCAACTGACTGGGTAAAAAATGCAGTAAGTATCTTCAGTGATAATTTTGTAAATATGCCAGCTTTACACAGCATAACTATAATGCTATTTTCTCTCCTTAAATATTTTATAGCATATTAATTTGATTTGTAAATTGGTCACTTTTCCAATCACTCACTCACTAACTCACTCTCATTTTTCTAGAGTTTGCAAATATTTGTTGCCTTTTTGTTAGAGAATGAACTAATTTTACAAGTACATGTGTGAATTTTATTTATTCAGGGAATTTGGACTCTTACAGGGACAAGAGTCAAATGCACAGTTGTGTTTTCTAATTCCTACATAATTTATATATTCTGCTTCTGTTCAGTGTCTTTTATAGAATTCAAAGCTATTGGTATGACTACCTATCTACAATATTAGGAAATGGCATAGAAATTACAGCAGGGAAATTTACTAAAGTTTCAAATTTCTAAGTATATCCTAGTGAACACTGATCAATCTGCTGTAAATCTTGGTTTTTTAACACATTATCCTTCATGCCTTTTAGATTAAATTATGCTTATAGTTTTAAAATAATTTAAATATCAGATTATTATATTTGTTATTTTAATCTTTTAACAGAAATAATGGTCAACCCACATTTATTTGCCACAACAATTACCATCACCAGCGGAACATGTCCACCTGAAAATAGTGTTGTATACAAGTAATTATTGTAAGTTTTTGGTAATTTTCCTGATTTTTATTTTTTCACAATGTTGCCATAGCAACAAAAATCTAGAATTCTACTTTTCATTATTAATATTATTATTTGGCTAAAATAAGGAGCAGTGGAAGCTCTCCCTCATGCCACACCATGTTGGACTTAACACAGGTCCTTGAAGAGTAAGGATTCTTACAGCATTCTTTCATCTTGCTTTTTGAACAGAAGTTGGGCTGGTACATCTGGGGCTTGTATTTGTTGTTGAAGTTAGCTGGTGGAATGGCCAAGTGCTGTGGAAATCTAGATTTTTAAATCTTGTTGCTGTTGCAATGTTTCCTGAAAGAATAAACTGTTTTTTTAAAAGACAATGAAGGAGTTAAAAAATCTTCACGTGTTCCTTGTTTCTAAATAACTATCTGTATTTCATGGATAATGAGAAAGTTTAAAATGACATCAAAGTGTGACAAACGTGAAAGCAGAATGAGACAAAGAAATCCCAGTTTTATAGATGTTTTACTGGTCTCCTACATTACTTTGTGGATAATAAATTTGGATTAACATTTAAATTAACAAGCATGGAGTGCTAAAAGTCACACAGGCACTTTGAAAACTCCAGAGTAGCTCTTGCTAGAAATCATAAGTGTATGGGCATTTGACATCAACCATATAATTTTTCTTTCTCACAACACTTAGACAGCAAGATCAGGGGCAGCATTGTGAGCTATGAGTTTGTACATACGAATTGTATGTTCCATGTACATCTGTAACAGTTTTCCTTACCATTAAGAGAGAACTGTGATGTAAGCAGTCCTTTTTACTAACATTGATTATCTTCAAGGTCCCCTTCAACCCAAACCATTCCATGATTCTATATACTGTACAAATATTAGTTGTATTAAGATCAGAAGATCAGAATAGCCATTAGTAATATTGACATCAATAATGCTAACAACTGTAATACCCAGCATGAAAATACTGATACTAGATAGTAATAGATTGTATTACTTCACAGATGATGTACAGAAATAAATAATAACTTGAGTTTACGTAGCACAATCAATCAAAATTCGGCAAAATCAGATTCTGTAATATGAAGGAATTATGCTATCTTCAATCCCTGAATGAACTCCACAAAAATAATAACTCCTATTGACAAAAAAGAAGGGAATGTTAATAAACAGATGTGAAATGCCAGCTTTGCCATTTGTTTCACTGAGGTTTGTCACAGTGATATAAAGCCAGTTGTTTGTTAGTTTAGGGGCAGGGGGCAGAAGGTTGAGTAAAAAAAGTGCACTGAATGAACACTGAATATGCCTGTTCTAATAAACAAATTTGTGCAGAGGCCATAGTTTTCCCTTTTGGGTAAGTAACCATATAGCTGGGGTCTCTTTGCACTCTCCCCTCCTTTCCCCTTCCAGAAACCAAGAGGATTGCCCTTATGCAGGGCTGGCAGGAACAGTCTTTGTCTTTGACTCATGCCAACCTCAGTCTGCTCTAGGCAAAGCCAGAACTATGGCAGAGATTCTGCTATTGATTTGGTAGCGTACATGCTCACATTCTAGTATTCAATATTTTCCCTGAAAATGTTTAGTTTACTAATCTAGATAAAACCTCAGGAATTAATTCTGGAGTGTGTTTTAATTCTGGAGTGTGTTATACTTGACACATTTAATTAGAGCACGTGAGCATGAGCTTCTGTTATGCTTTTCCTTCTTCCTTTCTTTTTTCTCCTGCTGTTTAGCACTGATTTTTTTACATTCAATTTTCATTTTACCTAATCTTGTCGGGGTTTATTTGCATTTTTGTTTTCTGTTTGTTTCCTCTTTTTTTCAGCATTTCCTCAGTGAGCTTGAACACAAGTTTCACATTTTATCTGAACTTTTAAACCCACAATGTTCCAGTAAAGAGAAGATTGTCACTATGTTGTGTTCTCATGACTTTGCCTGCTGGCTTGTGCTTCTCAAAATATGAATTAGGAATCACATGGAAGTGGTCTGCAAAAAAAGATAGATTTACATAATGCTTTTTTTTCTCTCATCTTTGTATTGCTACTTTACATGGAAGCTTATTTTATTTTCTTTTTTTAATGTCAATATTACTTGTTGATCACAGGAATGTTATTCAGTCACTAGTCTCATGTTGTCCAAGTGATTGTGAGAGGAAAGGTGCTTTTTTCTAGTAAGATACCACAGTAGAAAGCATTTTGAGTACCAAATATATAAAGAGAAAAAAAATGAGCTGCATGTTAATTTCAGAATGGAACATGGTTTGTATTTTAACATGAAAAACTAAAGTTTAAAAAAAAGAAAAGGCCACAATATGCTTGTTATGAATAGGAATCAGACAGCATCTTTTTCTTATATTTCAAGAATATCCGGTGTGGATATGGTTTTAGAATCCCTAAGGAACACAGAGAAAGAAATGAGAGCACAATTCAATTTGTTTCACATCTATTTTTCAGCAATAAACAATGAACTGTCATGACTGTTAAACAGAAATAAAAGAGCCAATCCTCGGAAAAGGAGGAAATTTCCAAAGCATGAGAAACTTCTGTTCTCTGAAAAGTATGATTGGTTTATCCCCATGTCTGTTATAGCCTCACCTTTTTCACTCACTCCCATGTCCCTTGATACATTTTTAACTTATTACTGAATTTCTAGGCTGAAGGGCTGTATGTACTATGTGGTCTACATCTATTTGTGTTAATGTATATTTAGTTCTGTATACAGAATATGCTCAACTATAAGTTTACATAAATCATGTACAGAATATTGATTGCTCTAATGCAAATATTCTGCATTTTTGAGACTTTTGTATGCATCTCATAAAGGGGAGGAGGAACTTTATTACGCAGAAGCAAAAATCTTAATGACAGTCTAGAAATGTTTGTTACAGTTAAAAGAAATATATGCAGTATTTCATGTAATTTTGAATAATAGATCACAGAATCTCTCACATAAGTAAACATGAAACTAAAAAAAATTTCACATTTATATGAAATGGAATGATGGTGTGACTCAGATGAACAAAAAAACAAGTTCATAAAATAAACGCTGCCTATAAACTGTTTTTTCATTGATAACACTGGAAAAGTTTTTGCAATACTTGAAAGCATGAAAAATGTAATTTGTAATAGAAGCTGAAGTTTTCAAGGTCATAAACTTTCAAAGGTTAAATCTAATCTTTGATCCAAGAACTTTTCAATGCCTTTGATCTCTAAATTAGGGTACTAACATTATATAGACTTCTACACACATGATGAACAGTTCAAATCCATGTCAGAAATTCTGCTGAACTTTGTAATTTTGTAGGTAGAAGTTATTTCAAATCTTGCAGTTCACATATCTTAATGATTTAATTCAGAAGTTATTGTTAGACCTTATGTATTCTAACCTTCATCTCATCATGAAGGACTTAACTAAAAATAGTTAGAAAGTAACATTGATAGTACAGTAGTTAATTGTAATAAATTATTTTATATAGTGAAAACATGATCATTTGCAGTTTAATCACATATGATTATGTTGAATGAGTGATGGCAAACACTTCTTGGTCTCCTGGATGACTCCATTTCAACCTTTTCTGATGTGGAAACACCTAAAACATCTCCTGTAAGGCTGTAGATCTCTGTCGGTTTGCTTTCAATCTTTACTACTTTAATATGCATCTGTACTGCCTTTGGCTGAGATAGAGCTGATTTTCCTGATAGTACCTTCTTTGGTGCTACATTTTGGATTTATAAGTAAACTAGGGTTGATTACACAGGAATATTTTAGTTATTGCTGAGCAGTGCTTGCACAATGTCAAGGCCTTTTCAGTTTCTCACACCATCCTGCCTGAAAGTAGGGTGGGGGTTTCATAAAATTGTTAGGGGACGCAGCTGTGACAACTGACTCAAACTGACCCAAGAGATATCCCACACGATATCACATCATGTTCATCATATAGAGCTGGGGGAAGTAGGAAGGGGGGATGTTCAGAGCGATGGTGTTTGTCTTCCCAAGTCACTGCCACACATCGTGGAGCCCTGCTTTCCTGGGGATTGCTGAACACCTCCTGACCATGGGAAGCAGTGAATGAATTCCTTGTTGTGCTATGCCTGCTCACACAGCTGCCGCTTAACCTATTAAATTATCTTTGTCTCAACCCATGATTTCTCTCACTCTCACTTTTCCAATTCTCTCCCTCATCCAGCTGTGGAAGAGTGAGTGAGCAGCTGTGTGGGGCTGAGCAGCTCTGAGGTTCAACAGAACCTCAGAAAGAGTTCATGGATCCCCAGATATTTGTAGACCAGAGACCAAAACTCCTTTTGTACTCAGTGTTTTTTTGCTAAGTGTCTGAGAAAATTTAGTGTACTTGGATATTTCCAATGATGACTCAATAGGGATTGATTACAAAAACAAAAACACTGAGTCACTAACAACAGTGTTCAAAACAGTTCTGATCTGTTAAAGATTATATGGATTCAAGCATTTTGAGGGTCATCCTCTTCAGACTTGGCTATTTGTTCCATTATTGCAGCTAAGAACCCACTGCAGCATTACGTAGCTCCTTTGAACAGGTTCACCAACTAAAATAGTAAAAATAAGCACCAGAAAAAGATGGGAAAGAGAGACATGGTATTCTTCAAAGAAATAATAAATGCTGCACAGGTCTAGTTTAAAATAAAATAAATTTTATGTCCTAAATTTCAAACACAGAATTATGTCACAAATTTCTGTAAAATGTCACGCCTCTTATTTTAGCTTATTCATAAAAGATAATGAGTATTAATTGATGTTGCTATGCAAATACATCTCACAAGGGCACCCTTTCTTCTCTTTGGGCCAATTTTCCTGATCTAATCTGGTTTAAAAAAATTATTTTAATACATCCTCTGAAATGCCTTTAAGAGTCAGCAGAATTAATTTTATGTATTACTGACTTTGATCCTGTGTAACAAATGTTTTTGCATCAACATCTATCTAAATATCTATTTTATCAACATCCATTAATCAATATCAACATCCATCTAAATACATATATTTTATTAACAACTGAAAGTTGAAATCTTAAATCCTTCACTATTATATTAATTGATACAAATGATAAGACATTCACTGTATGAATATGATCCAGATTCTACATTGGGGGACTAAAAAAGAGGCAGTGTTATTTTCATCTTGGGTTTCTAGCCAACACTAGGTAACTGGACTGTCTTTTGTATACTGGGTACTTATTTTCACAATGTATTACTGATATTCCTGCAGTGGTAAGGAATTTGAAAACAAAAGTTTCATAATGAGAAAGAAAGAAAAACTTTTCCTGAAGGAGATCTGAGGTGCATCACAACTTAATAGCTGCAAGTCCGAAAATTATTTTAACTTTCCATTTTACACTATTTTGTGCTCTTTATCTGTGCAGAACTGCATTTCATTGGGTTGCTCTTTAGGTTTCTGGCCTCCACTGTCAATGCCCATGTCAGCGTTAAGTTCACCCATGTTCATTCTCTCTTTAGTCAACTGCTTTGAATCCCTAGCTTCACAATGGCCCAGCATCACCAGGTTGGATTTTCTACAGAGGTTTTCCCTGTTCACTTAAAGTGACTCAGGTCCAAAATTACATTCTTTAATTGCATAGCTTAAGTCGTGTGCCTGTATTCTAGTTTTGGACACTTAGTTCTCAAAATCGTGGTAAAAGAGACGATGTGCTCCTTAGCCTCATAGGGAGCTTTGTGCTCCAGGTGACCAATCTGAGAGATGAGACAGCAAACTTGACATCCACAACTCCATGGGCCTTTCAGAATGCATCCATGAGAGCTGAGAGCTGGCATTATCAGGATTTTTCTTACACTATTTTTTTCTTACTCCTGTCCCTCACAACTGCCGCACAGATGGTTTCATCCACTCTTAAATATATTGTCCTAGAGATACCATCATCTTGGTATCTGGGACCAGTTTTGGCCAGTGGTGGGTCCATTTTGCACCCAGCTGTGCCTGTCCATGTCTGGCATGAGGCAGCCCCTGGCCACTTCTCATAGAGGGAACTCCTGCAGACCCCCCACTGACAAAACCTTGACACCTTCAGCTGATACAAATAGTCTTCAGAATAATTTGATTTTAATTTTTGTTCAGAGCAGTGATTATTTCCAAATTAAAGGTAGGAAACTTGTAATAGAGGTCAGGCTTGTGGTGTGATCCTGAAATCTAATCACGCTATAGCTAAAAGCAGTGGACTGATATTCTTTGAGGTAAATGGAGCTGAGAATGACAGAAAGTTTTTATTAATAAACTTCAGCAAGACCAACAAAGTGTATAATATCAGGAATATCTGAAAATAAACCTAGGTAAACACTTGTCAGCTAGGAGGAGTTGAGCAAAACCATCTTACTCATAAAATAAGTTCAGGACTATATTGGAATTTCAACTACGTGAATGTTTAGCTGACTGGTGTAGTAGTTCTGCAGTAAAAACCTAGTTAGTGTAAGCAAATGTATCAATAGAACCTACAGGAATTTCACAAGAATGGGGAATTGCTTTCTATGCAGAAACAGCTGACCACAGAGAATCAATAACTGAGAAGGTGTATCTCCCCTGTATGGGAATCCTTTCATTACAGTTTTCACTGAACAAGAGACACCAATGTTAAATGAAGGAGCAAGCTTGGCACCTTGCTTCTGTGATAGGCAGTGAGCTGAGGTTCCCCTGGGTTTTGAACTCAGTTGGAATTAGGAAGTCATAGCATCATACAGACCACAATATCAGTGATCAAATGAATGGCAGCTTGTCATTCCTCAAATTAGCATCTCCCTTTTCTTTGAAGTTCATGCAGAAAGTATGCTGAAGAAGCATTGCTTTTAACAGAAACAAAACACTGACAGTAAATTATAATTCAGCAAATCCAGGAACTGCTGCCTTCACAACATATCATCAATTAGCTGATGGGACATATTGCATCTACCTTGGGCAAATGCTTCCAGTTCCCCTTATATTCAGAATGATACTCAGCTTTTTTTTTTTAATCAGCACAACTAATATGCATGAAATGCATTGTGTGATTTTTACGCATTTAGATTCACATATGCAAATATCTATGTGCATAGGAAACAGATAAGAATAGTATTAATGTGTTTGTGTGTGTATGTTCACAAGCAAAGTACCACTCTAGCTGCACACAAACATAATCCCCACAACATATCGAACAGGATATAGAGATCTGAGGTAGTAATAGTTTATGGTCTTATTATTGGAATTCCTTTTTTTTTTACTTGAGCACATCCTACTATTGCTCTGCACCAAAAAAAAAAAAGGACCACATCTGTCCATTGTGGACGTACCTGTCTCACATAGTACTTAGTGTGCTTTGGTTGCTGCAAAAATACAATTTGCTGGTTCACTGATAGTGTGTTCAGACTGAACCATGCTGAAACACCAATCAAAACGGAAGAAAACTAGTACTTTCAAACCAAACCAACACTTCAGAACCAGAATTGTCATTTCTGAGATCTCTGTTTTTAGAAGACCCTCTACTGAAATTTGCAGAAGATGAGCACTCTATTAGAAACGTGCAAATGAATTCATGCCAGAAATGATAAGCTACCACAGCCAGTGACCTGTAGAAAAGATAGGATTGAAATGATATCTGCAGAAATAAATAACATGGCTGAGGGAATAGAATCAAAACAGTCTACAGAGGCTATGTAAAGTAAAGGATAGACTCTGTGAATTAAGAAAAAAAACCCCAAGAATTAAGAAAAGAAACTCCTAATGTGTAGATTAAAAACTGCTATATATTCTTGTCAGAGACCAAAAAGCATGTCTTGTGAAATGGTATTTAGAAGTGTTGACACTCTTTGAAAAAAGATATTACAGTATCTTTGGAGACTTTCAAATCATTGAATGAATAAATGAAACCAGAAAAACAAAGACAATTAATTTATGAGTATGCACAACACAACTATTTCATGAAGGTGAGAGAGGGAAGCCAATATAGAGAATGGACCATCCTAAAGACACTCAGTAGTGCTAGCTAGCCCTTCACGACAGTATATAAAAAGGAGTCCATTTAACAATGTCCCTCCTGCATGTATGTCAGATTTTGAGTGTAGTGCTATATTTCATATCACTAAATGCTCATTCTGACCAAGGGAAGGAGGAATGAACACAAAACTAATTCTTGAGACAGACTTACAGAAGATCAGAAATGTGACTTTATAAGTAAGATTCTTTTTCCTTAGTCCCTAGGAGAATTAAACTTCCAGATTATTTTAATATGGACCAATTTGAAAAGCAAGGTTTATATCCTAGAAAATATATAACTGTTTTGCTTAAACATTTCTTAGGTTTTGACTCTGTGGATCAGGTTAGATCAATAAGAGAAAACACAGACCCAGATTTTCTTTAATAAATTTTGGTTTTATTTATATAAAATATTACTAGCTAGAATATGACAAATATTTATTATAAAGTTTTTTTTATGACTAGACATTGAAAAGACATGAAAATAATTAAGACATTATTTCTGCTTAATTAAGAGTGATTAACTTAGTATAATATTGCTTTGTGTAAATATTTCTGCCTTATTACATGGTGTAAAAGAACAGTGGGCGAAAATGTTCCATTCTAGAGTGCTGTGCTGTAAGGAAAACAAAATAAAATCCATACAAAGGTCTGTTAATTCTGTTCTCATATCAGCCTCATAAATTTTGTTATGAAAACTCAGGGAAGACCTATTAAAGATGATGTCCTGTTAAATGATACCTTTACAAAAGAAATTTAACTTGTAGAAACATAAGCAGGTAGCATAACTTTAACATATCATGGGCTTTATGTTTAACATGAATGATGCCTGCCTCTATGGGTCCAATTCATGTTATCTTTGACTTCCATTGCTTCATCAGGAGTTTCACAACCTCAGTTCTTGCTCTTAGTTCCACCCAAAATTCATAAGATTACTTCCCCAGTATGCAGTAGGAAATTCCTGCTTGCATAGAAATGTCTTTTATTTGTAGTTGAAATGCTTCATGAAGAAAATTCAAAGTGTTTGCAAACTGTTTGAAATTTTCTAGACATTAGCATGTTTTATTTGCTCAACTATGGCTTTCCATTTGGTATGGAAAAGGTGAAATTTTGTTACCTTCTTTTTCCAGATCCTTCTAGTCAGTTTATAACTATTCTCAGCAAGAGTTATGTTCATGTGTGTACGAGACAGAGCCACACTTTCATTTGGCTGGAGGCAGTCTTACCCTTTGTCTTCAGGGTGATCACTTTTGCTACATGAAGCCTCTGACGCATCCACTATGTATTCAGAAGTTTTGTGCAATTCATTATTAAAATGGTAATATAAAGGTAAATTCTTTTAGTCATTGTACTACTGTCAGCAAAATCCATCATCGCTTTCTTTGTTAGTGTGATGCTTTAATTTAGATATTAAAACCAGTTTGAAATAGAATTAATAATCATAAATAATATTCAGGCATAAAGTTAACTGTTACAAGCAGAATGGACATTTTGACTGAGGCACTTTTTACATAGGTACAGGGAAGGAAAGATAACTTATGTCTCCTTATATTTTCTCTTCTGTTCTCCCTTCCATGCCCCTCCAACCTTGGAGGGGTTATCATAGGTCTTCATGGTAATTCCTTAAAAATCAGCTAAAGTAAGAATTTGGAATGGGAAGGTTTTCTTACTGACACTAAAGGTGAGATTTGCAGAAGCACTCAACCTTGATTAATCTCTGCTCTCATGGATGTCAGTGGTAAAACAAGGTCAGTGGAGTAATTATTTCACAGCTGAATGCTCATAGTAGATGAGAGTTGTCTTCTTTTTCCTTCTTCTTTTTTTTTCTTTTTTTTTTTTTTTAACTTCAAGCTCTCTAGAATTCCTACAGTTTGAAATATGTCCATTTTATGCCTCTGAACTCTGCATCCCCAGAGGGACTGTTATCTATAAAATGTGCAAGGTCATCCACATGGAGATTCTTCTCCAGTCTGCTTGGGGTTTTTTAGTGTTTTTTGTTTGGTTGTTTGGTTTGGGGTTTGGGTTTTTTTTGTAGAGGTGCCTCTGAGGAAAAAGATGATATGAGCCAGTATAATTCACAATGCCATTCACAAAGAAATGCTGAAAGACAAAGGAGAAACCAAAGAATTATAACCTTGAAACTACATTTTACATTTATAGCAAAAAATATACCTCCTCTGTGGATAAAATTTTAACAGATGCGAAAAAAAAAGAACACATTTTTCACCCAAATGCAAATATTTGACAAAAGAAAAATTAAACCGTCATTGCATCATAGCAGAAAGGAAAGGTGAAGGTCAAAGGGCAATTTTCTTGAATGATGACCTTACTAGCTGAATTTCACTTTCCAGACTAACAGATGATAAATTACACATCATAATAAAAAAAAAAATCAAAATTAACAACCTCATAAAATGAATGCTTTAAGAGGAAAGAAACTCAAATGGCATGAGCTATAGGACTGAATCACTCAAAATGTTTAACCTTCACAAGATCTAGTATCCTCCCCACTGCCATAAAGTCTAATAATTTTCATTAACATATAATAAGTCAGTAATGCTTTTCACCACAGTTACTATAGATATATATATAAGAACTAAAGAAAAGGGACTATAATATGCTATTTGTTCATTGTTATTCACATTTAATTTAGTATTTTATAATAAAGTGAACACTAGAATTGTCCAAAGTAGGGTTTTATATGAGTCACTGCATTAGGACCCAAGCAGCATCCCTGTTCCCAGGCTGAGACTTCGTGGAAGGCAACCTCATTGTAATTTCACTGAAATGTTATAATGTGTAGCAGTGAAAGAAGATCTACCCACGTGGGTAGAGCCCTTCCCAAATCTTCGTTCGCGAAGCCTAGCCATGATGATGATGAAAGAAGATAGTATGTATATAGTTCTGCTTAAGCAATCAATATCTTTTGTATATTTTTGTAAATAATCCTTGCTGGCAACAGGGACAGTGGGATTAAACAAGTTTGCTGATGACACCAAGCTATGTGGTGCAGTTGACACAGTGGAGGAAGGGATGTCATTGAGAGGGACCTTGACAGGCTTGAGAGGTGGACCCTTGTGAACCTCATCAAGTTCAACAAGGCCAAATGCAAGGTCCTGCATCTGGATCATGGCAATCCCAAGCACAAATATGGGTTGGATGGAGAATGTATTGAGAGTAGCCCAGAGGAGAAAGGCTTAGTAAAGTTGGTGGTCAAGAAGCTTAGTGTGCCCTGCCAATGTGCACTTGGAGCCCAGAAAGCCAATCATATCCTGGGATACACTAAAAGAAGCATGGCCAGCAGGTGAATGAAGGTTATTCTGCCCCTCTACTCTGCTCTGGTGAGACCCTACCTGAAGTATTGTGTTTGGCTCTGGGGCTCCCAACAGAAGAAGGACATAGACCTGTTGAAGCTAGACCAGAGGAGGCCATGAAGATGGTCAGAGGGCTGAAACATCTTTCCTATGAAGATAGGCTGAGAGAGATGGGTTTGTTTAGCCTGGAGAAGAGAGAGTTCTAGGGAAACCTGAGACCAGCCTTCCAAGCACCTAGAAGAGAGCTTAAGAGGTGCTGTTTTGATAAGATAGGGGGGAATGGCCTTAAACTGGAAGAAAACATATTTTTATCCAATTAGGCTTCTTAGCTGTGTTGTTATTAGGTATGAGGAAGAACTTGTTCATTATGTGAGTGGTGAGGCAGCAGAATGGGTTGTCCAACCAAATTGTGGATGCCCCATCCCTGGAAGCATGCAAGGCCAGGTTGAAGTGAGCTTTAAACAACCTGGTCTAGTGGAAGATGTACCTGTCCATGGCAGGGGACTTGGAACTAAATGATCCTTAAGGTCCCTTCTAACCCAAACCATACCATTATTCTATGAAATATAACTTAGTTTAGGCATTTTGAGAGCTTTTGTTTAAAAAAATTTGTTTAAAAAATTAAGGCATAAATATGTAGAAGTTTCTGAAGCCCTTGACGCTTTATGTCTGTAGAATTTTACCCAGCTGCAGGAAGGATAGTGTGTAGATAATGCAGATAGCATCAAGAAAGCACCTTTGGAGAGGAAATGTCATGAGAGAGATCCACAAGTTAGAATTACAATTTCTTTTACAATGGTAGATTTAAGAGAGGTCTTTTTCTAAGCATTACAGACCCGGAGACCTGGGATGTGATAATATTTAATTCCTCCTCTTTTCACCAAATCTAGTTTCTGTGAGGCAGATTCCAATAAAGAATTGTGTCATGGGAATGAAAAAGGCCTAAGTTCACTGGTGAATGAAGAAGCAGTGTATATAGGTGTAAACGACGGATGTTAAAAATGCGTAAAAGCAGACGATTTTCTCTCCCATCCTGTGTCTCAGGGTCACTACCTGTGCAGAAAGGGCCATATTTACAGTCAGCTATCCCATGTGAAAAAGGTCTTCGCAAGCATCCTCTCCCAGCTTGTCCGACACTGATATTGAATCAGCTCCTGAATGCACTCCTGCTTACAATGAGGCAACCAGAACACTTGATCATCATGGCAGGAAAACAGAAGCTAGCTGAAATTCCAGTGATCCTACATATCCATGGATAGGGAAGGACTGGCAGGGTAGGCACCATTAGCCACAAAGTAAACAGACAGCTTAACACAGTACTTTTATCTAGGAGAAAGAGGAGGCTGTTCTACCTCAATGAAAGACAGTCAGATAAAAAAGTACAGTTATCATAGACTAGGTTGTTGTCCATAGCTCTGTCTTAGAAGCTAAATAAGCATAGACAGATTCTGTCTCTTAGCTGGATCTTAAATTGGCACTGAAGAATCCAAACCATATATTTTTAAAACCTGAAATTAACAGTAAGAGTGTAGATGATCTCAGTAATGAGACTGAATGCCCAATTGCAACATAAGTTGACTTATTTCCCCTGAATTGACTCCTATTCAACCAACTAGGAGGTGGTTTTCTGGAATTATGGAATAAGTCTTGGTAAGTGATCCTTCTCCCAGATCTGGAAAATAATATCAGTGAACAAGGTGATGCATCAACAGAGCCTGTCAGTGTGGTTACAAAGCAGACAAGGCTGAAGAGGTGTAATAGGATGCATCTTATCCCATTACTACACTCCTGCTGATATAGCATATTCTCAACAATCATGAGGCAATAACAGAATGACTACTTATTTTTATAAATCCTAAATGGAAAAATGAAGAAAACAATGAAAAAGCTCAAAGGACAGAGCATTACGGTTGCATAAAAAATACATGGAGAAGATTTAACAGCAGTTTATTCCATATCTGAAGCAAGTATGTGCAACAAAATAATAAAACTTAGCAGATAATATCATATCTCACAGTAGCTAGCCCTGAAACACTTGATGTATTTAATGGTTTCTAGTCAACTCAAACAGATGAACTTAAACTGCAAAAGCATGTTACAGAAATTAGAAAATCACTGTACTACATTAGAAAATGAAATGCACACAAAAGAAACAGTTTTCATCAGAGAATACAGAAGGAAGATGATATCATCAAAGTGTTTGTGACCAACCTAAAGCTGAAGAGCAACAAGGGAATGAGGAGAGGGAAGGAGAGAGGAAAGGAGACTGCTTGAGTGTCTGATAAGAAATTGCATCAGAAATGAAAATAGGGAGTAAAACTCAAGAGAATCTAAAAATTGACAGTGAAAGATACTCAAAGGTGATAAAATACTAGATCTTATTAGACAAGAAAATCATCAATCCCAGGCTGAAGTTTTGCTATTTACAACAAATGCTTGAACAGTATTATAAATTATAACAATTTTGCAGGTTTTAGCAACCTTTTTTAATAAATATATTTGGCAGCATAATCAAATGAAGAAAACATTCAGTATAGATTTATTTACTCACCTTCACTTTTTATTTCCTAAAATGAAAATTCTTTTTTTGCTATTAAAATATTTTTCTCTGATTGTTCAGAGATATGAGTGACAATGTTTACTTTTCCTTATTTTGGAATAAAGCTTCTTTTCCTTAGAGCAAAAATAGAAGATCAGAAACAATATTTTTAAGAAAACAGGTAATGGAGAAGTTGTTCTATATGAACAATTTTCTTTTTTAATAAATAAATACAATCATCCTGCATAAGGGAAGAGCTACCATTTCTTAATCTCATTAAAATCAGTGAGAATTCATTTCTTAAATAAAATTGGAGCAGATTTGAAAATCTATTCTTCCATCAAAAGAAATTTTTTCTAGACTTTTTAAGAAGTCATTTGCAACAAATTCTTGTTATGTTAATGGTAGTTAGCTATTTAGATAATCTGGAATGATGCATAAGGCAAAAATGTTTGTAATTTATTACTTAAATTACAAGGGGTTGATCCACAGACTTTTGAAAATATGATATAGAAAATTCCATGCTGCCGTACTTGACTCAAGAAAGGAAACTTAGGTATTTTTAAAATCCTGCATTATAGTGCAAAGCTAATAAGAACCTAGCAAAATAGATAATACATATGAAATTTCATAATTGTTTACAAGAAACCAATCAATGCTCCTCTACTATATAACTTGGCCATGTCATCCACGAATGGGTAGTAGTTTCCTGAGAACTTACTTATAGGAAGATTTCAGATTCTTACCAGATGTCTTAAATCAGTTAAGATGTTCACTTTAATTGTATTGTTTCATTTGTTCCATAGAACAGGATTATTGAATTTTGTATTTAAAAAAAAATGTTTAAAAAGGCAACCTGCATCTGAGATGAAACATATATCTAATGGGTAAAAACATTTCATGATTTAAACACAATTATTTACTTGGATACAACAGCTGAGATGAATGGGTAAATTAATATTTTGTGAAGTCCAAACAAGCTCAGGTGTGAGGTAGATACTTACCTAATTTGATACCACAGCACTTAGTTTTCCTTTATATGGCCAAAAGAAGGAAGCTGAACATTTTACTACCCGACTAGTGAAAAGCTAATTGTTGTGAGACTTCTGTATTTTCAGGGTAACTCACAAACTTCTTAATGACATAAATCCTGACACAGGATTTAGATTTAGATTTGTATGTAAGTTCACCTGTGAAGAAAATGGTAAGAAGAAGAAAAAATAAGAATCAGCAGATTTGTCTTAATTTTCTTGTTTTAAAATTCTAAACCTAATAAACCTAAACATATGGAAAGAATATATCTTCATTGTAACTTGAAGTAACAATCTAATATGCATAATAACAATTCCAAGATTCAAGATCTCATTTTTCAGTCATCTTTTTGTGAATAATTCATAGATATGAAAACAAGGAAATCCAATAAAAAAGAAAGATTCATTCTATTGATCGGTTTGCAAACTAGAACAAATTTCATTTGAATTTGTTTATAGAATTGCTAACAATTTATCACATATCTCATAGTGATCGAGCTTTTTATGGTTTAGGAAGGACATGCCAGAGTATGGTGGAAAGTATGCTAGATGTGCGTTATACATACCAGATTTTAATTTAAAAACCAAACCAAACCAAACAGTACAATGCCTATGTGGGTTTTTTATAATTAATCCAAGCAGGTAAAAATATAGACTAGTGTCTCCTAAAACAGAAGGGAAAACAAAAACAAACAAACCAAACCCACAAATAAACAAACAACCTCCAAACAAAACCTTCTTGAGTCTAATTGTCTTCATAGAATTATAGATTCATAGAATAGTTTGGGTTGGAAGGGACCTTTAAAGGTCTTCTAGTCCACCTCCCCCTGCAATGAGCAGGGACATCTTCAACCTGATCAGTTTTCTCAGAGCCTCATCCAACCTGACATTGGCTATTTCCAGGAATGGGGCATCTGCCATCTCTCTGGGCAACCCATTCCAGTGCTTCACCATATTCATCATAAAAAACTTCTTCCTTATATATAGTCTGGATCTACCCCTTTTTAGTTAAAAACCATTACCCCTTGTCCTATTACTAGAGGTCCTCCTAAAAATTCTGTTCCCGCCTTTCTTATAATCACCTTTTAACTATTGAAAGGTTGCAACAGTCTTCCTGAAGCCTTCTTTTCTCCAGGCTGAACAACTCCAACTCTCTCAGTCTGGCCTCAAAGGAGAGGTGTTCTATCCCTCTAATAATGCTTTAGGGCCCTCCTCTGGACCTGCTCCAACAGGTCCATGTCTTTCTTACACTAAGGATTTCAGAGCTTATTCCACTTAATCATAGCTGAAAGGTCATCATGACATATTTAACATGGGTTTCTACAGCACATTTTTTTGATTCCTCAGTCTTTTCATTTTAATTACTAGCAATGATTTCTTTAAATATATGATTTTAAAGAATAGGTTTGGACATTGCAGGAGGGTGGTGTCTTTTGTTTGAATTGATTATATTTAGCAATCAAAACAAAACAATAAGGACAAATACTGCACAAACTTTAAAGAATTATATGAGAGGATGCCTCTTCTATCTATTTTTACAAAATAGAGATAGAACTGTTAAAAAAATCACTGACTAAGCAATTTCTTGATGCTAAATGAGATGCTCTTTCTGATTCTGTTCTTCACAGAGCAGTGTGGGATTCTAGACATTTGTGATGTAAGTATTTGCACCATCTTCATAGTTAGGATAATATTTTAATGTTCTGTAATTGACAGGGATCACTCTATAGTTTATATAGATCACTTTTTTTTAATTAATACTGATTTAGTAAATGAAATGTTTGCATTGACAGGTCCAAACATGAAATAGCTATGGGGTGTAATTTAAACTTCTGTCACTTGGTGCATTCACTATACTGAGGAAGAGCTTTCAGATAAAGCGATCTTTAGTCTATCAGAAAGAAATATGAAAAGATCCAGTAACTGGAGCTGAAGCACAATGATTTCCAACAACAATGATTTCCAACATTTCCAATGTTCTTTAGAAATATTACTGGAGCAATCAATTACTGAAACCATTACAGGAACATTTAATGCAGGTGTGTGTGATCAGAGATCTACTGCGAGCTAAAGCCTATATACAAAGCATGTGACAAGACAGATTAATCAGAAGGCAAGATCTTCTAGCTATAAAAAGCTGACTTCAAATTCTTAGATTGCTCTTAATTATTATTGTCATTTTTGCAAAAACCCTTCGCTTCCACTAGTAAAGCAGGTTTTTATACTATTCTTTTGGTCTTCTTAGAAAACACAAAAAAAAAGGCTAATTTAAATTAGAAAGATGAAATCTGTGAAATGAATATGTAAATAAAATAAACTTGAACAAATTAAAATAATGCAGACAAAACCACTCTAAGTCCTTTCTGTAGGAAAATAAGAATAAGCGAGACATAGAGGCGGTTTAGAAGCTAAGTGGATAATAAGTATGAAAGGAAACAAATGGGGCTGCTAAAACAAGTTATCATTTAGCAATCTGTTTGTGCACCTTTGTGTATGAGAGGCAGATAAGCACCAGGAGAATTTGACTAGCATATTTTAAAATTTCCATCTACTGAAGTCTGACAACATGAGAAGGAATTGTGTATTAGGAATATCCATCTTTCAGTATTTCCTATGTATTTTAGCAAGATACAGGACTCTGGGAGGATAGGGAGTAAGATGTAGAAAGGTTTTATGTCTCTTTAAATACATCCTCCCATCCCATATATTAGTTGGGGATGTGGTTAACTGGGAGCATAGCACAACAAATACAGCTGTTCTAAGTAACTCTGAGCTGTGCAACAGTCTGTAACCAGCACAAGAAAGAACAACATAAAATAAAAATAGATCTCAGTGCCTTAAATTGTCTTATGGAAGATACTGACTCTCCAAAAAATCTGTAGTTCTATGGGCAAATTGTAGCTTAAAATGACCATTTCCTGCCATGCTGATGGTCACTTCCTTCATGTGTCATTTGTACTTCTGAAGGTAATAATGAATAAATGCAGTGAAAGTCTACAATATGACAATATTGCTTATAAGACTTTATGATCAATTAAGCTGTTGTCACTGCAATTATGAAATGGACAGCTGTCTAAGCTGCTGTTGCAAGCTAATGTCTGAGGTTGCTTTTCATTTTAGACCTAGTAAAACATCCTTTTTTGTCATGAAACTCTTCATTCTTTGCCAGAAGATATAGTTAATCAAACACACAAGAACATATTTTAAAAATATAGAGTTGTTTCAAAAATGTTTCTATCTTTGAAGTGCAAGAGCACATTTTACAGATGTAAAATCATGTATATAGCTACTCCTTAAAAATATCTCAAGTTTCAAGTCAAACTGAAAGTGAATGTAAGCACTAATTATTTACATTAACTCAGTATGTAATGATGGTACCGAGGAAAATCGAGGCTGCAGTTAAATTGTGGAGAACAATGAAAGAAAGTTAAGGTATAAACGTAAATTGTTCTGGTACTAGAAAAGTATGGAAGATTGATCTGTTGATTAAGCTGAGGCAACCATTCAAGCAGCAATTACAGAGAATAGGAAGGAATAATACATGCTTCATTGAACAGTCTAGACCCTGGTAAAATTTCAAAGTCATTTGTCGCTTCTCCAAATCAGACAAGTGTGCACCCTGCCAAGAGCATTACTTAGATGAAAATTACTCAAGGACTTGTGAGTCATCCTTTTTTCACCAGTGCTGCAGTCACAATACACTTTTTTGTGGACTTTCCCTCTATAAGAGATTGTGTTCTTAGACGGGTTATAAATATTGTATCCAATTCAGCTCCAGCATAAATATGGAACACCATCAGAACATGAATGAAAAAACATATGTATGCCAAATAATATTTTAATTGACATAACAAAATGATAAATAAATAGTTGATAGTGATAAACATGATTTAAAATTTGATTAAATAGAAACTCATAATGTACTTAATTCTATTCAATATGATAAGCTGTGATACTTAAAAAGCTCTTTAAATGTAAAATAATTATTTAAATTCATATTTCCTGGAAATGACACATGACATAAAATTCATATTAATAAACTATAATAGAATCATAGAATCATAGAATACACTGAGTTAGAAGGGACCCATCAGGATCATTGAGTCCAACTCCTGGTCCTGTGCAGGACACCCTAAGAATCACACCATGTGCCTGAGATCATTGTCCACATCCTTCTTGAACTCTCTCAGACTTGGTACTGTGACCACTTCCCTGGGGAGCCTGTTCCAGCACCCAACCACCCTCTGGATGAAAAACTTTTTCCTGATATCCAACCTTCATGTCATTTCCTCGAGATCTGTCACTGGTCATGAAAGTGAAGAGATCAGTACTTACCTCTCTGCTTCCCCTTGTGAGGATGTTGAATCTCCTCTTCTCCAGGCTGAACCGAAAAAGTGGAATCAGCTGCTCCTCATATGCCTTCCCTTCCGCCATCCTTGTTGCCCTCCTTTGGATGCTCTCTAATAACTTGATGTCTTTTTATCTTACAGTGCCCCAAACTGCACACAGTATTTAAGGTGAGGCTGCACCAGTGCAGAGCAGAGTGGGACAATCCCCTCCCTCAACCGGCTAGCAATACTTTGCCTGATGCCCCCCAGGACACAGTTGGCCCTCCTGGCTGCCAGGGCACTGCTGACTCATATTCAAATTGCTGTTAACCGGAATCCCCAGGTCCCTTTCTGCAGTGCTGCTCTCCAGCCGCTCATTCCCTAGTCTCTAAGCACAACCGGCGTTACCCCAACCCAAGTACAGAACCTAGCACTTGCCTTTGTTAAACTTCATACTGTTGGTGATTGCCTACCTCTCTGATTTGTCAAGGTCTCTCTGCAGGGCCTCTCTGCCTTCAGGGGAGTAAACAGCTCCTCTAAATTTAGTGTTGTTGGCAAACTTACTTAGCATTCCTTCAAGTCCTGCATCCAAGTCATTAATGAAGAGCTTGAGGAGCACTGGGCTGAGGATGGAGCCCTGTGGAACCCTCTAGGGACTGGATGCCAGTCTGTTACCCCATTCATTATAACTCTTTGTGCCTGACCTGTGAGCCAGTTGCTCACCCCTCAGGTGAGATCGCTATCCAGTTGTATGCTGGACATTTGTCCAGAAGGATCCTGTGAGAGACAGTATCAAAAGTTTTCCTGTAGTCAAAAAAAACTATATCTACTCGCTTTCCTAGATCCACTAGTAGGTGGATTATCCTGATGAAGGAAGAAATCAGATTTGACAAGTGGGATTTTCCCGTCATGAAGCTCTGCTGGCTGGTTTAACTGACTGCTGCATTGTCCTTCAGGTGTTTTTCAATACTTTCCAGAATAATCTTCTCCATGATTTTACAAGGCACTGAAGTGAGACTTATGGGCCTATAGTTTCTGGGGTCCTCCTTTTTGCCCTTCTTGAAAATTGGGACAACATTCACTAGCTTCCAGTCAGCAGGGATCTCTCCATATTCCTAAGACTGCTCAAAAGTCATTGAGAGAGGCTTTGTGATGACATCAGCCAGCTCTTTTAGGATTCTGGGATGAATCCCATCAGGTCCCATAGATTTGTAGGGATCCAGTTTGAGCAGCAGATCCAGCACAGTTTCAGGGTCAACTGGGAGCTGATCATTCTTACAGTCATGGTCCTCCAGCTGAGGGCTGAGACACCATTGATCTACCATCCATGGTAAATACAGAGGCAAGGAAAGTGTTAAACACCTGTGCCTTGTCTCTGTCCCTCTTTGTGAGGTGACATCCTCATCGTGTCATTTCTGCTCTTCCTTTTGCCATTTATATATTTGAAAAAATTCTTATGGTCCCCCAAATTTCTTGCCAGCTTCAACTCCAGTTGAGCTTTGGCTGCATGAATTTTCTCCCTACAGTTGCAAGCGGCATCTCTGTATTCTTCCCATGTCACTTGACTTTGCTTCCACTGGGCATACCCCTTCCTTTTTTGCCTTATTTCCAAAAGAAGATCCCAGCTCAGCCAAGCCAGCTCTGCCTTGTCTGCTTGACTTCTGACATTGGGAATTGCCTGCTCCTGTGACCTTAGGAGGTGATGTTTGAAAAGTGACCAGCACTGATAGACTCCAGTACCTGCAAAAACATTTTCCCGGGGGACCTTACTTATTAATTCCCTAAGCAACCTGAAGTCTGCTTTCCTCATGTCCATAGTTTTAAGCTTTGCTGGCACTTTTCCTTTTGTCAACAGAGATTTTAAACTCTATCACCTTGTGGTTGCTGTGGCCAAGACAGCCACCAATCACCTCTTTACTCACAAGATCTACTCTGTTGACAAGCAGAAGACCCAGGCAGGCCTCTTTCCAAATACGGTCCCTTATAATCTGTTTCGTACAGTTGTCATCCACGTTTTTTAGAACTTTATTTTAAAAAACATTGAGCTAGTTACCAGGAAAAACTGATCAGCATGATAGTCTGAGAAGCAACATATTCACAGCAGTGTAAATCTTGACAAGCTTATTTGCATTTCTGAATAGCCATTATTGTTCTGATGAATAAATATCTTTAATAGCTGCTACATGTACAGTAGTAAGGAACTTAGAATTTGTAAAAATGCAGATACAATAGTGTTCAGAAAAGAACCACGAAGAACTTAGAAAAATTGTTTCCAAAAAAAAGTTCTTTACAGAAAGTTCTTTTCAAAAAACAAACATTTTTTTCTTATCCAGTATCAAAGTTCATTATGGTTTCTGATAAAATGGAAATGACATAATTAGTTTAAAAAATTAAAAATTAAAAATTTTATAATTGTATCTAATATCTAAGTTTTCTCTTTATAGAAAAAGAAATAATTACAACCAATGCTACAAAGAAAACCATGCTGAGTAGATAAGCAGAGCGATAAAAAAGAGGAGCAGGAGTAATATTTTAAAAGGTAAATTTCATTGCATTATTAAAAAGCCAGGGAGTTACTATAAAAATAAGTAAAAGAAAGCATATTAGGCAATAATATGTAGGTTTAATCTGGGACTCCTGGTAAAAAAGGAGCAGCCCAAATTAGGAAACTGGATTATGTTCTCTCCAATTGTCTTTTCGTCAATATAAAGAGATGCTAACAAGACACTATACTTACTAACAAGAAACTGGAATTATCATGTAATCCAGCTACTTGGAGGGTGAGAGAGAGGAGGAAGAAGTAAGAACAAGGAGGGTAAGGAGAACAAGGGAGGAATGAGAAAGAGAGAAACATTAAAATAGTGTCTACAAAAACCTTCCTGTTGTTATTTTTAAAGAGATTTAACGCCCATGTGTTTCTGCAGATTAGGTCTTTTATTAAATGAAATACAAAATTACATAAACCTAAGTTCAGAGTGCACAACGAAGATAAAAAGGACCATGATTGTTTTTTAAAATTTCTTACTTTGAGGATTGGTATCAATTATTGACAGGGAAACTTCAGAAGAGGAGGAATATAAATTCAGATGAGGATTATAGAAAAGGAATTTTTTTAACATCAACTGAAACATTTGGTTTACTAAGTTAGGCAGGAAATTCTCAAAAAAAAGATTTTCCTGCAAAATTTTTCTGTTTGTTTTTACCATGCTGGAGAGAAATATGAAGAAAACATCATTTTATGAAACTGAGCTAATCCAGTTTCTGGTAGAGACAAAAAGTACCACAGGAATCAAAAACTATTTTCATCAAAACTTTTGTACCAGTCCTTTTTAACTTGTAAAAGGAGAAACAGATATTTGACATTAAGCAGCTTTCCAAATCTGGTGTAATATTTTGTGTCAATAAGAAAGAAAAATGTGTATTTTTATATGAAATATACCAAAGTTAATTTTGTATACACTAATGAGAATTCAAATAACCAACAAGTAAAATAAGAGGCCTAGGATGCAAGTACTGGGAAGTCTGTAAGTCTGGGCTGAATAATGGAGAGACTAGCAGGTCTGAGCGTTGGCTACTGCAGGGACCAGGGAATTCAAGACAATTCCTGAAGAGATCGTGGGGCCTGGGGATCAGCTACTGATTCAGTCATAGACGAGGACCAGAGAGACACACCTGCATGTGTGACTTTGGAAGCAACTGGAGATCTAAGGGAAATGTAATGAGTAGACTGACTGTTTAAGACCAGTTACTGAGGGGATCCATGGCTTGTATGTAAGTCTGAGCACCAGCAAGAAGAATTGGACTGTGGCCTTGATGACTGGTAGGCCCAGGTGCCAATAAACCAGATAGACTGAGACTCTGCGTTCAGCTTCTGGATAAACACATCAGGCAGTGGGTGAGCAATTGGCTCACGGGTTGAGCACAGAGGGTAACAGTGAATGGGGTAACACCAGGCTGGTGGCCTGTCGCTGGTGGGGTTCTGCAGGGCTCTGTCTTAGGCCCAGTTCTCTTCAACATCTTCATAAATGACTTGGACACAGGACTGGAAGGGATACTAAGAAAGTTTGCAGATGATACAACATTGGGAGGAGCTGTTGACTCCCTTGAGGGCAGGGAGGCCCTGAAGGGAGACCTTGACAAATTAAAGTACTGGGCATTCAGCAATCATACGAAGTTCAACAAGGGCAAATGCTGGATTCTGCACCTAGAAGGGGCCAACCCTGTCTGTTTGTACAGACTGGGCAATGAGATACTGGAAAGCAATGCCATGGAAAGGTGTAGCAATGGATGTATGGAAAAAATCCTGCCAAAGATGGACTGGTGAATCAGAAGTTTTTAATGTTGTTTAAACTCGTGTTAAGATGGCTCTTTGCAGAGTCACTGCTTTTCCCCGATACCTTCTGTGTGACCCCTTATCTCTCAGGCAGGAGTGTCCTGGGAAGATGTCCCAAGGTGCTCTCATTGGTCCTTTGTTAACCCCTTCCTTATTGTCTGTAAACTCCCTACCTGATTGCAAGACCCCTCACCTGTGATTGGTCCCCTTTGACCCTCCCAAGAGCTATATAAACCCCCATCCCACAATAAACTTCCTCTTTCGTCCGTCTCTCCCCTGGTGGTCTGGTGAGTGCTCCCTTGTGGGGTCTCAGGCCACGTGGTGGGGGGCAGGGTGGAAGGGCATACTCCTTCCAGGTATGGACTGAAGCCAGACCTGAAGGATTCTCCCCCTTCAACTCATCTACCATAAGAGAACTGTGAGTCCTGGTCAATGGCAAATTGAATATGAGTCAGCAGTGCCCTGGCAGTGAAGAGGGTCAAGTTAGTGTTAGTGTCTTTTACCTTTAAGAACTCAAACCAGTGTATATAAAGAATTTTAAAGTCTAGTTATTAATTAGCTAATATAGAGTCTATACCCCTATCCCTTAATGACCTTACTATATTAGAACAATATACTTCCACGTGGCAAAATTAAATGAAAAGGTGTCATTTATTAATCCCGTAAATACATTCCCCAAAAGAGAGGTTCCAGTTTGTCTTAGTGTTTAGGAGTTTATGTGCAACATTTCTCTGCAAATGCAATCATTACCTTACAAACTTCAGCTGTTGTCCAGATACACAATGCAACTATTCACACCTCATATCAATTTACTTTCTTTTGAGTGTGTGAGATGATGGACAGGTTTTTTTATCATTGTTCTATATACATTTGAATTTTTGGTAGATCTGAACTTTAACTCTAGAACAGGAAGACTAAAATATGCCTAATCTCTGTATATTCTGATGTTTTTGAAATAGTACAATTAATCAATATGCCAATAAACATTACAGAAAACAGATGGTAATTTTAAAATAGGTTTTAAAGTAGCATTCAAATATAACAGATAATAGCAAAGACTGTTGTGGGAGTATGAGTCATTGATATTTAGTACTCTAATAAACAGATGAAAGATTATGCAGAAATTATGATACAGATGAAGGAAGAGATTCAGATAATTCTTTTTAAATATAGATCACTCAGATTTTAATCACAGTGATCACTTATTTGACCATATAAGCCTAAGAAGAATATGTTTAATTAAACCAAAGGACAGCTGTGTATGTGGATAGCTGGGTAAAAAGCATCTAGAAGTAGTTAAGAGCACTAGAACTTTTGTCACACAAATCAAACAATTTGGGGTTTTTTTGAAGCAAAAAAACAAAGATTGACCTTCTGAGTTTTGATGCAAGGAAAAATCTTAGAAGTTATCTTTTGCCTTTCAAATGACAAAACCAACATTATTTCACCTAGAAAGAATGAAGTAATATTTTGCAGATTCACTCTATTCCCATTTGGCATTATTCAAATAGCTCCATCAGTAGTACTCTTTGTCCTTAAGGCATTTCTTTATTCTCCATATTAAACTACAAAGAAAAAATGGATCAGTCCAACCTCTGACACATCAAGCAAAAAAGGATCAGACAATATCATCAGTGCATACATAATAAGTAATTAAATGAACATTCTCAGTTATAATAATCACAGATGTATTTTATACGCTATAATTATTTTACTAATATTTTAATTATTAGTGAAAAAATATTAGGACAGCTTTTCCCTTTTAATTAATATAGTAAAAATATGTGCTTGATGCTTTCCATCAAGACGATTTCTTGCAGTCTTCCTGTCTGATAGGTGCTGGAGAAAAACCTTTTGTTACCCTCTGGCAGTGCTTCATTCATATGCAGGGAGAAGCACAGACTGCTCTTCAAGTAGTTATCTTCTGAATCCCAATGGGATGGGCTCAGCTACAGCAAAGCTCATGCTTCACTTAACTGGGTCTTCTTAAATGAAATGAAACTTGCTGCTTTAGAAAGTACAGCCTAAGTCTATTGCCTCCTCAGTTGCCTGCATTTCAACATTGTGAATGTTAGGCAAGTCTAAGAAACAGATGTAGACTTAGAAGTGTTGTAAGAGTTTAGGGCTTATAATTCTTTTTTTAAAATAGGGTATATTATTGACTGCTGGATTCTCTTTTTTAAATCAGAATCCTCAAGATAATGTTTCTGCTGTTCTGAAAGAGCACTACCTGAGAGCACAGAAATACTCTGTCTGCCTTTCATCTACAAGGCTGCTGTGCTTGTAATGGGGGAGTAGACAGGGGCTGCCTGTAGAAGCATGTAAAGAAAAAATTACAGCAACTGTATGTGTCTTGGATTTTTAAATCTGTGTCAAATCAGGGTATAATTATAAATAACATAGGAATAAAATTAAAGTTGATATGCAGTGGGTTCTGTCAGAAACATTTTAGGTTGAAATATGTCCTGATTTTTATTGGTTTTAGGAATGGAAAAAGGACATTACCTGGAAAATAATTAGCATATAGAAGTAAAGTATCAATGTCTAATTTTATCAAAGTATTTAGTTATGGCAAGCATGCAATAATTTCATATTACTTTATTAATTACATATTTACTGAGGATATTAATACTATAAACCCTAAGGGTCCCTTTCATTTATTTCATCTCTTTTTCCTATAGGTTAGCCAAAGTGCCTGTTGATGCTTAAAGCAGTTTCTGCTATATTTCTCTAGTCAGGTATATAGCACAAAGATGTAGTATTGTAATGGCTGACCTCAAAAGTCCTTTTTATAAAACATCGTTGGGTCTTCGATGTCGCATACATTCTGACAAACTCTAATCAATCTACCTTAGTATCAAAGGAAACTTCCTTCCAGGTATGCTCATTTAAGTGCAAATGTCAGAACTTTTGACCTTTTCTTACCTCACACTGCTGCTGCTTCTTTGTGACTTTGCCTTTGTTGGCTTTACTTTCTTTAGGAACTGTCAGTGTTTCCAGCATGCTTCTGCCTCTCCCTAAAACTCTGAATGTTCTTTTTCGGAGAGTTATACTTTAACTGTCTAGCCTCATTTGCTCTTCCTTTAAATTTATTCTGAGTCAAGTTCTCTTTTTGTACAAGGCTGTCAGGTTAGTGGGAAAAAAAAAATGTTTTTTTGTTCTTTTCAAAAACCTTACTTGAATGATGCTTTTTCTAATTTGGCAGGCAGTGCCAAAATAAAGATCGTTAGCCTTTTTTCCTCCTATTAAAATCATACATGTCTCTATTTTGTTCACACAGGCATTTCCAATAAACATAAGGCTTTCAGAGTATCTGCACTAGACTTTGCATGGAGAAAGCTTATTTTGTGTCAATCTTTCTTCATAATTCCAAAAAGACTTCACACATAAGAGTAAATTCCTCCGGCTCTAGTTCTGTTCCTACAAATACATATTTACTCATCTGATGACGGAGACACAGAACCAGAGGGCTCACTAGGAAAAAAGCCAGTCCCAAATGTTATCTGAGATTGTGACCTTCCCTTATCTCTCTAAAAAGCTCAAATCACCACTAAAATTCTGTAATAATGTTCTGTCAGAGGAAGTATGAAGCTTACACATTGATAGTCTTATCTTTTTCTCATAGTTATCATATTGATAACTGTTTACTTTGAGCTAACTATCCACCATTGTTTATGGTCAGCCCAAAGAATGAGCAAGGTGATTGCAGTTCTGTTTGCAGTATACTTTAGAAACATATCCTACATTTTTATTTGTTTAATATCTGCTAAAATAATGGGAGACAGTGAAACGGACATAAGTGAACAGAGTGAGGAATGAATAGAAATTAAGACATATGACTTGTAAGGTTTTTCCAGAGCAAGACTAGAAAAAAAATATTTGTGAGTCTGTTCTAAATACCTAAGTGTGTGTATAAAAAGAAATAAAATAAAATAAAAAAAGACAACCCCCCAGCTTTTTTTGTAAAGAGCAAGAGATCAGTGTGATGGAGTTCTAACCAGGAAGAAACTTGCAAACAACAACTATTTCCAGTTGTACTGAATTTAAAGTCCTCTAATTCAATCTGCATGTGTATCTTGGTGTGTAAATGGGTTCCTATTAGTTAAATACAAATCTTGTTCCATGCATATAAGAATTACATAAAAAATAATAAGCAAGATAAAGAACTCAAGGGTAGCTGATCCTGCATTAATGAGGATGTTTGCTGCGAGGTCATTAATTAGTACTAATTAATAGTAGAATTAAAGTTGGAGTTTAAAATGCATAGTTAAATGCTTAATTCAGTTGATGAATATCTCACTTTAACTAAGATGCTTTAGATCATGTAGAATGTTATTTATTTCTATATATTGAGGAATGCATTGTTTTGGTGATACTTTCTTTTAAAATCTGGGAGAGAAAAGAGAAGGGAAAATACATGAGAAAAAAAAGGGTAGAGAAAGGAAAAAAGAAAAAAGAAAAAGGAAGGTAAAAAACCTCTCCAACTCTCCAGTGTAAGCCCAATTTCCAGCTACAGGATAAAAACCAGTATTTCTGAAATTTTCTATGGGGGTTTTAAATTCTGTCTAACTTTGAAATACTTTGGAGGCTGTTCACAAATGTTGACTTTTATTGTTCTTATCTGAATCTTCCTGTCCTGCAAATATATATTGCTAGAGTGCATCACATGTTTCAAAAGGTTATTTAATGTCTTTATTCACTTTGAATGCTTTATTTTCATTACAATTCTCTCTGCCTATTTCTCCCTTAATTGGTAGCTGAAAGTTATCTTTCTCACCATCTTCATATTTTTTTTTGCTCAGCATATCTGAATTGTTTAATTTGCCTACTTGCTAAAGTAGAAACTCATTTTGTGGTGGCTTGTAATTCACACTTGTGCTGTTCTTATGGTATTATTGATGTTTTTCCTGGTAGACAGTGTTAAATTTACATTCCTGAGTCAAATGAGACTCTCATGCGTCTGTATTTTTTATCTGTTTTCTAATTTTACATATTATTTGTTGTCCCTTTTTCTTCTTTTTGTCCAAAATAACTTTTTCCCACTAACATTTTTTTTAAATGTACTTTACTTTTAGTATCACTGCTAGTAATTTAGGATTCATTTGGGATTTCATGTTCAGAAGTATTTAGTTCTTTGTTTCTAAAAAAAGAGTACTTAGATATAACAACACTTACCTTGAAGCATGAATCTTATTATTTATCAAGGGCCTAACAGAAAATGAAATTTTATCTTAAAAAAAAATCATAAAAACAGTCAAAGTATACCATTTTAAAGGGAAAACCAAATTATTACCACTTGACACTGAAAACAGCTAGTTAATTAATCTCATTTTAAGTTTGAGCATAACCTGTTTCTATGGACTATTATCTTGACTGTCAGTACACTGAAGGCACACTCACTTCACCTTGCCCCTGATTCAGGACCCCATCTCAGTTCCCACACCATCAGGCCCTGCCCCAGTGATGCGAGAGCAAGGCAGGTGTCCATCTCCCACCCAGGCCCAGGTCCCAGCCCTGACCTCAAACGGTCCCCAGGTGACTTCCTTGACTCCCTGTCTCTCAAGAAGAGGCCAGCCTTCACTGCTCCCTGACACTGGATATGAATAAAAGACAGAAGGCTAATTAGTCACAGCTCCATTGGTTTATTGATGAGGAATCAGTCCAGAATGTTAATGCATGTTGTGCCAACTCCTTGTTGTGTGTCCCCCCCCCCCCCATCAGCATGGAGGGTAGGGCAGTATGCTGTTTCACTCAGAGGTACTGTAGCTGATTTAACCAGTTTGTGATACAGTTTTATCTACACCTGACTGCAAGATAAGCTCAAAGGCAAAATGAATGACATTCTGAACATACAGACCCAACCTTCCTATTATTTTTGAAGGATTTTAAAGGGCATGTAAAGAAATAAAATATGTACCAACCCCAACAGAAGAAGAATCTCATTCTTCTCCACTAATTTAGCAAACAAAAAAATTGACAAGGTACATGTTCAGTTGGGCCTCTGCAAAAAGAAAAAGTCAAGACAACAGGATTTAAATTCACAGTTCCTCATCTCAAAAATTTCTACAATGGAACAGCCAAAAGAGTAGCATATGTCAATTAGTAGATTAAAAATTTTAAATTTTGCTGGATTATCAAGTATAATATTAAGAACTGTGAACTACCAATGAAAAAAGAGATGACTTTTGGATGCCTTCTTTCTTTTTCATCAAGGACCTCTGGCAGCAATCTTAAGAAAATTTTCAAAAAGCTCAGGCAATACTGAATTTTATGCAAACTATTTTCCTGTCTGTTTTAAGCTACTCAAAGTCAACCTCAGAGTAAAGAACAAAATGATTTATTTCTTTTCTTTTGTGGAGTCTTCCCCATGACTGTGACAGTATCAGTTCTAGGTCAAAAGCAGCTCAGTCTGTGCCAGCTGAAGCAGCAGTTGCATTTTGATAGCATGATAACCATGAGTCAGAGGGATTTTCAAAGGAAGACTTTTTCAGTAGTGGGATACAGTCTAAAATTGCTGTTAAATTGCAAACGAAAAGATGACACTATAGGTCAGTGTCTCATATGTGCTGGAGCTATTTGTGTAAGATGAGATGTCATAGGAGATGTTATCTCTATAAAAACGGTGATTTAAAACCATTCTTTTTGTACAAGAGAAATGATACAAGAGAAATGACACAGAGCTATGTCCAGGACACAGCACAAGTACTTGCATAGGTAGACTAGGTTAGCGAAAGTAATTTATTACTGCAGCCATAGTGGGACTATTACAATAGATAATTATTTCCTGTACTATATTTTCTATGGAAAAGACAGGGGAGTCTATGATTCTTTTATAAGTGACAGAGAGGTAATAAGTACAGCATCTGGAAAATCCTGTATAGTAGATGCTGGAATGGCATGCAAAATTTCCCTGCACTGTGTTTTATATTTTCAATTTAATAATTCTGTATGATGTTAGTAAACAAACTCTTAGTCTTTTAACTATACTATTGGTGGTTTTCCCTTTAGTATGAAGGAAACATAGCTAATAAATGAGTCAGAACACCTTGACCTTAAATAATACTTTCATTTAACTATGTTGTCTGTAGCTATGCCACAGTTTATCACAATAAACCAAAAATGCCACAGAATTTCCTAAAGCACTGGAACCAATCATTGACTTATTATATTCTTAGGATGTCCTGGATTTGATGTTGACCAGATAGCACTAACCCAAAACTCATCCAAAGAATTACAAGGCACAGTCGAGGTTGCATGGCTTAGAGACTATTCTTAATATGCTGTTTGGATACAGCTTTGATCCAAGTAACAGGAGAATTTAGTCAGATGCACGTGGACCTTTCTGTATCTTTTTGACCTCAGTGACAGAGAATAGTGGTCCTGTGTAGATCGTATTTATTACTACAGAGTAGCCTCTCATTACATGTATTTTCTATATTTGTTTTATATTTATATACCTGATTGTTCCTAACTGGTTTAACTTTTCTTTGATATTACTATGACCATACTTTAGTTTATTTTTTAAAGAAACATTTAAAATGTGTATTAAATATTTTAATACCTTGCAGATATTTGAAACCTTGTGTAGCTTGAAAAAACCCCACAAGACACAAACATATTGCAGCCAATGTGTTATACTGAGTTCTGCAAGCAAAGGTGTTACACTGTGTTAGCAAAGCTATGAGATGAATCGGATATTACATTGATGAGAATCAGAACAAACTCTGCGGTCTGTAGCTAAAGCTGTGTGACGGTAAGAAGTCACGGTGTTGTAATAAATCAGACCTGAAGTCACTGTACTGTGATGTGGATCAGGAGTCAGGTCTCTGAAATCTGAGAAAGAATACATGCAACACAGCAAAGCAGGAATGCAACATGAGGCTACGCAAGTGCACAAAGGACCAAGGTTAGGCCTCAGCAAAGCCTAAAAGATTACAAAGCATTCTACTTTTATTGCAGTTAATTTGTGGTTCTTGATTTGAACACTCCTCTGAATTTGTTCAATGCACCTTTTTCTTTCTTTATCCCTTGAAACATAATAGAAGATGTTCCCTCAAAGGCTTCAGTGTTTTTCTGGTATTTTCTTTGCTGCACAAGAATTACGTAAGTCCTGAATGCAAACAATGTGTATTATGACTAGACTAGAAAACGTTACTTTCAGATATGGATCACTTTTTTACTTGGGCAATAAAGCCAAGATTTATGGAATAGAAAATATTTTTCCATACACCCAAAGGAAATGTGATGGAATAACTGCCAACAGAGCAAAATATAAACATTTACCTTGATATGACAAAGGCAAGTCTCCTAAAGATAGATCTATATTTTTTTAACTGCTGATTAAAACATTATTGTCCCAGTTAATAATGGATGTGTGTGTGTGAATATACCATGCAGATACCTACTATGCTCTGAAGAACAGTTTCTTCTTTTAGACTTGGAGTGGCATGATCAGTTGTGTTTTTCAGCTGAGAAAAACAAGCAGGATACTCATACATGAAAATCTAGGAAAAACATTTTTCTTAGATTGTTGGGGTTGGTTTTTTGTTTTTTTTTTAACACAAGCGACAGTTAATTTTGAGTTAATTCACCATCCATTCCATTCCTAAAAGCTACTTTCCTATAAATCTTTTAGGTGTTGTGGGTGGGGTTTTTTGTTTGTTTGTTTGTTGTTTTTTTTGTTTTGTTTTTTTGTTTTTTGGTGGTTTTTTGGTGGTTTTTTTTTTTTTTTGGTGGGGGCTTTGTGTGTAGGGGGAAGGGTTGACTATTTTGTTTTCTTTATGTTTTGGGTTTGTTTGTTTGCTTTCCTAATTTGTAGTATTTGAGTATAATAAAGAATTCTGGTTTTTTTTTTAAGTTGATAATCTAGCAATGATTTTTATTAAATTATCATTTCATCTCTACCCTGAAATAGAAACTATGCAAAAGCTGTCCCTTGATAGGCTGAAATTTCAGTTCTTCTGTATGATTGATCAGAAGCACTATCAGCTCACTGTTTTAGTCACAAAGTTGTTCATTTTTGTTACCCTTCCTTTTTTGTTGATAAACCCTTTAGAGTAAGGAATATGATGATGTACTTGTAGAATCAAGCCCATCCCAATCATGCTTTGCATGTGCTACTGAGGTATTAGAATAAAATATAACAGATAGAGGCAATTATCTCAAAAATTTTAAATGGCTACTTTCATGCCAATTGCAAGACCAAACTCTTCACAGTTATACATGTACGGTCCACAATGTATGCTTATATTCACAACTGGGAAAACACATTGAAGAAAATAAACAATTCTTTTATCTAGGCTTTTATTGAAGGGAATAGGTCAGATACCTCATCCAGAAGGAAATACACTCTGAATTTCTGACAATAAATGAATATTCATATATATAAAACAGGTGGATGTATAAGAATTTTAAAAGAACCTCCTTAAGAATGCCCATATAAAAATAAACCTATATTTTCAAAACAAAAGGGTCCAAATTGACTTGAATTTTTTCTTGCTTTTATTACATGCACTTATGAAAAGTAATTGATTTTAGCAAGAATGTATGAGTGTAATTTGGGGTGGATTTTTTTGTTTGTTTTGTTTACTCATGAAATTTTGGCTAGATTTATTATCAAAAGTTAATTGAGACACACAGAGCAACACTCTGGAAGTTCAGCTGTAAGGTGTTCATGAACAAAATTAGGAATCACATGTGTCTCTACATACAATCTCTTCTATTGATAGTACCTTTACACATAGCTCATGCAATTCCATTAACTTCAGAGTGCTTTCATAAGAGCAAAGAAGATGCAGGCTACCCATACTTCCTAGTTACATCTTAATCTAGGTCACAGGTAAATTTATCTTAGATTATGTCAGTTCCCAAGATGTGAAATACATATGATCTCATCTTTTGCACTATTCCTTCAGTCTCTCTGGTAGCAGTCACTCTCTAGCATTCAACTCTCGACCCCTGCAATACCTAGTCTCAGGGAACTACATCTACAAACTACTTCTTCAATGGAGATCTCTACAAATTATGTTAGTGGAAATTTACCCCCATAAAATTGCACAAAATTAATTTAATAAGTTTTGGCTAGATTTTACATTATTGGATATGCAGACACCTGCTGTAAAATGTCTGAGGAGAAGCTAGTGTCTAAAAATAGGATCTCAAAAAGAAAATAAATTAATAATTGAAAGAATCCGCCTCAGCTAATGAAAAATTCTGAATACCATCTCAAACTTAATTCCTGCCCTTGTCAGTGCTAAGTTTTGATGGAATTATTGTCTATGCATCCTTCAGTGCAAGGATTCACCTCAGAATTTTAGCCACCACTTGGTGCTTATATGGGCAAATGCACTTTCGTTTTCTCTTTATCCCGAGAGGTATTGACCTACCCCTTCATTTCTCCTTTTCTTTCTGCTATAGCTGAACTTCAGTGCTTGAACTAGAAGGTTACTCTACCTAACCCCCTTCAACTACCAAATGGCTGCAGATGTGACACCTTTAGTCTAAAGACTCTCAGGATGAAGATGATTAGATCCTTTCTTGTCCTAGATCTGAGCATGCTGTCTACCACTAGGACTAATGTGTGTGCACATAGGGTGTATACAAGTATTGTTGACCAAGTTCTGGGTTTTAGGTACTCTATGTTCTTAACCACATACGTCTATAAACCAGTTGGGGGGAAGACATAAAGGTTTCATATAGGTACTTACGCAGGTGTGGTCTGTTGACCCCGACTGGGAGACTATGTACCCACAAAAGCCGGTCTATCATTCCACCTTCTCAGTGAGACAGGGGATAGAAAATATGAGGAAAGGTTTTGGATCAAGTTAAACACAGGGGGACATCACTCACGGATTACCATCATGGAAAAAACAGACTTGAATTGGGGGTTTATTACCAACCAAATCAGTATAGGATAATAAGAAATAAAACAAATTCTTAAAACACCTTCTCTCCACCCCTCCCTTCTTCCTGGGCTCAACTTCATTCCTGATGACTCGTGCAGGCAGAGGGGCAATAGGTTTTACAGTCTGTTCATCATACATTGTCTCTACCACTGCACCCTCCTCAGGAGAAGGACTCCTCGCACTCTTACACTGCTCTAGCTTAGGGTCCCTCCCACGGGAGGCAGTCCTCCATGAATTTCACGAACATGAGTCCTTTCCAAGGGCTGCAGTTCTTTATGAACTGCTCCCTTCCATGAGGTACAGTCCTTCAGGAAGAGGTTGCTCCATCATGAGTACCCCATAGGGTCAAAAGTCATGCCAGAAAACCTGGTTCAGTGTGGGCTGCTCTCACCATAGGTCCTGCCAGGAGCCTGCTCCAGCATGGGCTTTCCATAGGATCACAGACTCCTTCAGACATCCACCTGTTCCAGTGCTGAGTCCTCCACTGGTTGCAGGTGAATCTCTGATGCAGCGTGGACCTCCCTAGACTGCGGGGGCACAGCTGTCTCACCATGGTATTCACCCCGGACTGCAAGGGGGTCTCCACTCTGGTACCTGAAGCACCTCCTACCCATCCTTCTCCACTCACCATAGTGTTTGCAGAGCTGTTTCTCTCACATATTCTTTCTCCTCTGTTGTCTGCTGGATTGTGCGCAGAACTTTTTTACTCTTAAGTATGTTATCCCAGAGGCGCTACCACCATCATGGATGGAATTGGTCTTGGCCAGCAGCAGGTTCAACTTGGAGCCATCTGGCATTGGGTCTCTTGGATACAGGGGAAGCTTTTTGCAGCTTCTCACAGGGGAAGCCACCCCTTTAGCCCTCCGAGTACTCAAACCTTGTCATGCAAACCCAATACAGAGGATTTCAGAGAAAGTTTCTTAATTTATCTTACCCCACAGTTTAAGTAGTCCTTCTTTCAGACTTTCCTTCAGTGTGAAGTTAGGTACTAAACTCAAACTGTAAATACAATTTCTCAGTTCAGACATACATAATATAGGAATACTGGACTTAATTGTCACTGATTTTGGCAGATAAGCACTTCCAGAAGAGCTAGGCTTCAATGGTATATTTAGAACATATTCCATTATTAAAAAAATTAGTTAAACCATAAAGCTTATTTGAAATAGGCATGGTACAGAGAATTCTAATCCTTTTTCTGCCATTAGTGCACCTTCGCTGTGCTTCATACTGTGATGGCTCCAGTCTAGGCCTTCCTGGAAACCAGCTTGTAACCAGGAAGGAACTAGGAAGGTGACCAAGGAAGTATTCCATGCTATTCCTTTACGTAACCTGGGGTATAAATAAGGCATTGATAAGAGAGTTCGCTCTCTTCTCTTCCGGCGAGGTTGGAGAACGGTGGTCCCTGTTTTGGTCTGGCTTATCCGGAGCTGAGGCCTACAGTAACTGCTGTTATCGGCCACGCGTGAGGGGAGAGTGCTGGGCTGCGTCCAGACGTCCTGCTTTCTCTCAAGGGAAGTGGTGAGCTCTTACCAATCTTTCAGTTTGCTGGTTGCCGGGCTTTTAGATCGTGTAGATCTGTTTTGTTTTTGTCCCTTTTCACCCTATTTTATCCTTTTCCCTTCTCCCTTCCCCCCTCTTCCCTTCGGGAAGCTATTTGGGGTCATAGATTCATATATATAATTCTCATTGTATATCTCTGTTTTATACGTAAAATATATATATTTTTGCTAGACCTTTGGCTACTTGGGTTTTTTTTCCTTCCCTCTCTGGGAAGGAGACTCTTGTCAAGTTTCGGAGACTTGGCAGGAAGCCAGCTCCAAACTTGCACAATACTCTCTCATCTTTTAATCTGTGATTTTTGCTGAAAATTTCCTTTGAATCATTTACAAAGTTACTATCTGTTTAGCGACAGAAAGAAATAGCATATCCCTTCAGTAATTCCAAGCACTATTTTAGTGTAGTCTATTTTTTTGGTACATTGTATTTTCAATTTTTATATTTATATTTATATTCACAGTCAAAACTTACTCATATTTCTATCAGTTGTATCTGTTTTTCATAATAGTCTTCTAAAAAAAATAAAAATGTACACAACACTGATTAATAGAAAAGGTAGTACTGATGACCAGCACAGAAAATATTATCTGGGATGTAGTGTGAGTTCATGCATCACTACATCTACTTTTTATGATTTATTTTGTGCTTCTTGAACAATGCAATTTAGTGTCTATTATGTTTTACTTGGTGCAGCAGCAAGTTGAGATGAAGACTTTAGGGGTTTCTCAACCACTGCACTCAGATTTTCTCAAGGTCAAATGCTGCAGTATCTTTTCATTTAGCATTCACTCACCCTTCAATTTGTTTTGCAGTCTTGTGATTAATGATTCTGTAGTTTTGTGTATTGAAAAAACATTTCTCATTTCTTCTAGCTCTATAAAGATGCATCTTACCCATGTTTACTGGTCCCTTACTGTTATGTCATTTACAAACTAAGAAATGCTATTCTCAATATCATTGGCTAAGTAATGGATATAAAGCCAAAAGAGTTGCAGAGTCTGAAAAACCGATTCCTCTAAGTACATCTCTTAAGTCTAGTACTCCACAGACTCTTAATGATACAAATTGTTTCACTAATCCAAAAGTGACTGTTAATGTGATTGAGAATTAGAACCTGAAACTTTTAAAGATCTGGGAGACAATGAGTTGTTTTATATTTCAGCTATTTCCACAGAGAGTACTGTCAGTGTGTGTTCAAAGTTCAATTTATTCAATGCCTTTATCGATCTGGCTAGTGCAACTATTCTTCTTTTGGATTAAAGAAGTTTAAAGACTATGACAGCAGAACACTAGTGTGAAGCTATACAGAATAATGGCATTGGCTGAAATCCAGGCAAGAAATGAATGCCTATATGTACAATTCACAGTAAGATATAAGAGAAAAAAAGAATATAAGAATATAAGAATATAAGGAAAAAGACCACCTTTAGTTTTTACCTAAATTTCAGATCTTTAAGCAACTCAGTTTCTGAGTTTCTCTGACTCCCTGAAGTTCTCCCTCTGTGCGCATGCATGAACAGTTTAGTCATGACTGCAACAATTGTAGCTTTCCTTTAGTTGTGACCATAGAAGACACTGCACATGTAATTTCCTTCAGAAATTCCTCTTTCTTTAATTATGTTTCAATTGACAAGAGCATGCCTATGAATATTTCAGTGGATTTTAAACTGCAATCCTATGACTTAGATATGTGCATATGCATGTACGTTTGCAGGAAATGTTAGGGAAGAGCACACACTCCACTGAAGGTACAGAAGACAGTCACAAGTTAACTAGTGGATTTCTCAGTCTGGCTAAGTGTTAACGCTGTATATCACGAGTATAATAAATCATCTACTCCTAGCATAGAATAGGAAAATGTAATCTCCCAATAATGCCAAAGTCACATCCTAAGATGAGAGACTTTCCTTTTAGCTAACTATTCTGCATCCTTGTTATCAAGCAGAATTTTTAGATTCTACTAAGAAATAGGAAATTATTCCTAGAGAGCACAGAAAAGCCCTATATGAAACGTCTACTAGATATTATACTGGAACCTAAATTTTAAAGTGCAGTGCTATTAAAAAGCTGAAAGCCAGTTTTGAAACTGAATCATGTTAATAATTTTTTAAAGGCAAAGAACGTCTCCTTGTGGTCATAGGTCCACAAGGCTGAGTTAAAAAGCAAGTGCTACAAGAAAATAGCAGCCTATTATTAGACATAATTTTTCTAGAAGTGAATGACATAAGAGGAAATTCAGTTACTTCCTATGTCTCTCTTCTAATGACGAAAATATTATTTTTATTATAACTTTTTTTTAACCCAATATCAGCTTAATATATTGCCCTTTACAATTAAGTTAATAATTGCCAATTGATATTTGAAAATTCAGTACCACTGGTTTTCATTTGGACAAATAAAACAATTCTGGGTTTTTTTTCCCTTAATCCTAATATCAGATAAACCCACTTACCAGTGATAATAAACTATTCACCATCATATGGACAAATGGGCTACCAATCGGTAGACCAATAAAATTTTGATTAGAAAATTCAATCAAACAGATATTGGGTTAAAAAAATTCTCAGATTTCTTACTGAATAGGAAAAAAAAAACCCCACAATGCATTTTTTTCTGTAAAAAAGTGTTCACATTTCAGCATGCCAATTACAGTTGTTTCATAAAGGAATTGTCTTTTTAAAAACATTTAAAACTCACATTCTTAAATAGGTCATTTCAAGAAGCCTGGTTCACCTGAAAGATCATTCCAACTATAGGCAGAGGACAGAAAATTAGAGAAAAACATTTCAAAAATGTAGGCTTTTCTCTTTCTATCTCACTTCATATTTTCCTGGAAAAAAAGATGTGTCAAACAAAAGAAATTAAAAGAAAATATTTACTAAAAAACCCCTAAAAATAAAAAAAAAAAAAACCAACCACCACAACAACTCATTGGTGGCTATCAAACTTCTCTGAACAAATCATATGCTTAAGTAAAGGAAAGGTGGTGTTCCTCAGAGGGGAATACAAAAGGCCAGTATAAGAGGAGAAGAATCATCTAGATATACCAATAAAAATGAATAGAAACTGCAGAGAAGAGGGGTAGCTTTTTGTGGGTAGACTTTATTCCACCTGGGAGTTTGAGCCCACAGCTCTCTCCATTAGAGCATAAAACCTCTTCAGTTTTTGGTGGTTTTTTTTTTGAAAATATGTAACAGAAGTTAGTACCTGCTCCCAGAAGTTTAAGATCTAAAAATAAAATTTCTTAGGCCAAATCAGATAGCAAGTTGCTTCTGAAGTCTAACTTGGACTCCTCTTTCTTTGCAGAAAAATCAAGTCCCCACTTGCTTCCCCCCAAATGAAAGGTTTTCTAAGAGAAGAAAAGGAAAGAGCAATTCTCTGTGAGTGTTCTTTATTCTGGAACTCATTCACTTTTTGACTTTGTTCACCAAAGGCTGAGTATGTTAACCTCTGGAAATAGTATTAAACTTATTTTCTGTCTATTCTACTGGGGAAACTAAGGTGAAGGTTGGATTTATTAGCTGCCTAAATATACGGGTGTTGTATATATTTGTACCTTTTTATTTTAGGACTAGGGTTCAAAAGATTTTGTAGTCTGTAAATATACAATAAAATCTGCCATCATTAAGTGGAGTGTAATTTCTTGACATACTTGGTATTTTGGATATACTGTAGTTATTATCACAATTTGAAATTTGCAAGGAAGAAAAATGTGAACAAATTATTGTTGGGGCTTTTTTCCTAATGATGAACATGTAATTTACATATATCTGTGGTGAATTTACTGTATTGCCTTTTCCCTGCTTCTCTAAGATAAAATAAATTAAAACTGTTGTGGAACTCAAACTATTCTATTATCTTATTGAAAATATATGTCTCATCAAGAGAGGTAATAGTTAAAATTTGACAAACTCCTCTTAAAGTATTTATATTACTGTATAAAATTAGATTTCCTTTAGAAGTGCATAGCACTACAAATGAGTGGATTAAATATTTATTTTAAACTTCTTTTTACTTGTGTAGTCCCTACATCCCAAGTCATGATGTTTGAGGATACTGTGCATTTTTACTATAGAGTAACAGTTCTGGAAATTCCTAATTTAAAAACAATCTAAGCATAAGTGGCTGAACAAGATTCAAAACATAAAAGCAGAGATTTGGCAAATTCCAAAGTCTCTCGGTAGGATTTTCTAGAAGTGACTTTTCTGTTCTATTAAATCATGAAAAAAATCTAATTTTCATCCATACTGTTTACCAAGTACATAGAATAATAGAATCACAGAATTGTTATGGTGGGAAAAGACCTCTAGCATCAATGAATCCAACTGTTACCCTAACACTGTTCAGTTGTACTTTTTTTGTGTGCTCAAAATTAATGCTGATCATGTATGTTTAGCCACATCATTTATCTGATAAATGATGACTTAGAGACTGACTTATGATAAATATAATTATAGAATCATTGAATCATTGAATTATGGAATGGTTTGGTTTGGAAGGGACTTTTGAAGTTCATCTGGTTCAACCCTACCCTGCCATGGTCAGGGACATCTTTTACTAGATAAGGCTTGCTGATCACATGCTGGGTACAAAAATATTCTGCTCAGTTTTTATACATAATTTAAACAACTTACCAACCATTTTAATACTCTTCACTTAATCTACTTTATACTAACAGTATGGCAAACGATTTGGTTTCTGTAAGTTTGCATTGATGTACACCCCAAAAGACCTTCCTTTGGATTGAATAGTATGAAAATCTTATAATAATTTGAACTATTACCCATCAGCTTGATGTGAACAGTTATACATATTGCAAAGGAATGGAAAACCAGAAGCAGTAGAGCTAAGAAAGACCACATTTCAACAACATTGTAGTTTATGTGCAAGAACTGTATGTAGTGGGCAACACAACTGGGCAAAATGAAAGATAACTGAAAGTTACGTAGGTTATGTTAAGTGGAAGTGTCAGTAAGAAGTCAAAGTCTAGTTCCTCCTCAAGAACAGTGGAGTATGTGTAGTTCAGAGAAGCATCTGATGCTGGACAGAATGAAAAAAAACAAACAGTGAAACAAAACCAAACAAGGAGCCAACAGCATGAAGGCAAATTTTGGGATTTTTCCAAAACCAGACCCAGACCATTCTTGGACTGGAGTGCAGGATGGAAATAGTGAACCACAATCAGCAGGACACTGAAAGCTGACTTGTTCTAAGACCTCTGCTTATAGTTACTGTATTCCATTTAGTAATTTTATGTTTAAGATAACCAAATCCACAGCTTTAGAGATGGGAACACATTAGATTACATGTTAGGAAGAAATTCTTTACTGTAAGGGTGGTGAGGCACTGGAACAGTTTGCCCAGAAAATCTGTGTATATCCCATTCCTGCAAGTGTTCAAGGCCAGGTTGGATGGGGCTTTGAGCAACCTGATCTAGTGTGGCATCTCCGCCCCTGATGGGGGGTTGGAACTGAGTGATCTTTAAGGTTCCTTCCAATCCAAGCGATTCTATGACTCTGTGGTTCTATGGTTCTATGCACACACATATTTAGCATGTGAGAAAAACTGTTGTATCTCAAGGCTCTGTCTGCCCCACTTTCTATCACATCCTCCTACTGGGATAACTTGAATTCTCTTGTATGTTCTTAAAAGCTCCTGACACTAAAATATCTTCTTTGCCTAAAATACCTTCTTTGCTGAAAATACCTCCTTTGCCTAGCATTGGCCTGTCTTGCCTTCCCTTGCTTTGGCTTCTTCTCCATTTAATGCCCTGATTCTTTCTCCCTTTCTTCCACTGCGTTCCCTCAGCAAAAAGATTATGCAATTTGGCTATTTGGCATAATGCTGATTAACAAGGCATATATTTTCAACAGGGGAAAAGAGGAACTTAGTTACCATAATAAGTTTACTTACAAGATCTTTCCCTTCAACCAGCACCAGTTACTAATATTCATAAAACTTGAAGAAATGTAACAATTTTGAGATCTATCTCCTTGCCAGACACTGACACATCAATGTGAAATTTTCAGACAAGACCTACTTTCTTAGGAAATTGATCTAGACTAGGAGTTGTTCATGAAGGAATGAGTGAAAAAAGTCTAGAAATTAATTAATTCTTTTCCTTTTAAAAGGTAGCATTTTATTCCTATGAGCTAATGTTTAAATAACTTACTATAGAATAGTGAATAAAAATTAATTAACAAGAAAGATTGTAAATAATAGAAAAGTTTTGGAGATACTTAGAACTTTACAGTAAGGAAAAGGAAATGTTGAATTAATGAAGGGACACATTTCATCAAAATCATTCTCATTGGTTAATGAAATATGATGTCTTATAAGCCAACTACATTTTTGATGTAAAAAACTAGATTACGCTAGGAAACACAAGATAATCCATCTCATCTATTACCCTAGGAAATGCATTACAACATAATAGAGATCCCATAAATCATTCAGGGAAACAATGCAAGTGCTATAGTACATTATGAACCAGACAGATTACACCAACTTCAGAAATGCAGCTCATTAACTGCATTATACAATGAGTAAGCAGTCACCTGGCTGTACAACCTTCATATCCCTATTACCCTCAGAACAAAATGAAGGAAAATCTATCACAGTCATTTATCATACCGTCATGTGACCAACATTTTCTCTTGTTTTTTGTTATTGAGATAAGTGCCCCTGTACTCTGTATTTTGTGCAGTTCTGACAGATTTCAGATTCTGGATATAAACTCTACCTTGAAAGTCTGTTGCATGTCCTCTGAAAGGGGCATGTCATAATCGGGGGTGTCATAGACTATCGTGAAAGCAGAGAAGTAAGAATTGCAGTGCCGCCTTTCCAACAATAACAGTAAGAATCCCTGTAAACTCAATGCCTTGGAAAGAATCAGGACAAAAATATAATGAATATAAAATGATACCATAAGTGTTTATTATATTCAGAGATATAATAACCAAATCATATTTTTTCTTTTTATGTAGAAAATATTTTAAAAAACATTACCTTTGAATTTACAGAACAGATAATTATGTATATTCAAGAGAAATAACAGCATGTTATCTTCAGTCTTGGGTAATAATCTGTTACTTTTATCTAGTAATTACTTAAGGCACTCATGGACCCAATAATAGTGTCTGCCTTTCCTAGATATAACTAAGGTTCAGATCCTCAAATACACATAGGAGCCTATTTTTCTCTTTAAGGATATATGCCCATAATTTAGGAAACATTAATGCCATTGAAGTCATTACTTAGTTTCTATATAGGTCTGTAGGAATTAAAGTCCCCTCAAAACTATGTAAATACAGTCATTGAATTGATGAAGGAACCAGCTCATTTTAAATTATAGAATATAAATTTAAAAAATGGTCTTGTTACTGGTGATCATCATAGAATCATCAAAGAATCATAGAACAGCTTGGGTTGGAAGGGACCTTAAACACCATCTGCTTCCAACTCCCTGCCGTGGGCAGAGACATCTTCCAATACCCAAGGTTGCTCAAAGCCCCATCCAACATGATCTTGAATACCTCCAGGGATGAGGCAACCACAGCCTTGCTAGGCAACCTGTTCCAGTGCTTCACCACCCTCACAGAAAAGAATTTTTTCCTCGTATCTAATCTAAACCTACTCTCTTTCAGTTTAAAGCCATTCCCCTTTCTCTTGTCATTACATGCCCTTATAAAAAGTCTCCAGCTTTTTTGTAGGTTTAGGCTCCCTTCAGGTACTGGAAGGCTGCAATTAGGTCACTCTGAAGACATCTCCAGGCTGAACAATCCCAGTTCTCTTAGCCTTTCCTCATAGGAGAGGTACTCCATCTCTCTGATCATCTTGGTGACCCTCCTCTGGACTCGCTCCAATAGATCAATGTCCTTCCTGTGCTGGGGACCCCAGAGCTGGATGCAGTGCTCCAGGTGGGGTCTCAACAGAGGGGCAGAATCTCCTCGCTTGATCTGCTGGCCACACTGCTTTTGGTGCAGCCCAGGATATGGCTGGATTTCTGAGCTTCAAGTACACATTGCCAGCTCATGTCTAGCCTCTCATCCACCAGCACCCCCAAGTCCTTTTCAGCAGGGCTGCTCCTAATGAGTTCGTTCTCTAGCCTGTATTAATACTGGGGGTTTCCCTGAGACAGGTGAAGCAACTTGTTTTTGGTCTTGATAAACTGCATAAGATTCCCATGGGTCCACTTCTCAAGTTTTTCCGAGTCCCTCTGGATAGCTTTCCATCCTTCAGGTGTGTCAACACACCACTCAGCTCTGTGTCATCTGCTAATTTGCTGAGAGTGCACTCAATTCCTTCATCTGTGTCAGTAATAAAGATGTTAAAGAACACTGGCTCTAATACAGACCCCTGAGGGACACCACTTGTCACTGATGTCCAGGACTCTGAGCCATTGACCACTACCCTCTGGATGTGACTGTCCAACCAACAGTCTTTCTTATCCACCTAACAGTCTACTCACTGAATCTTTCTCCAATCCAGAGAGGAGGATGTTGTGGGGGACGGTGTCAAAGGCTTTACAGAAGTTCAAATAAATGACATCTGCAGCCCTTTCCTGTCCAGTAATGTAGTCGCTCCATCACAGAAGTCCACTGGATTGGTCAGGCAGGACTTGCTCTTGGTGAAGATGTGCTGGCTGTCTTGAGTCGCCTCCTTGTCTTCCATGTGTCCTAGCATAGTTCCTAGGAAGATGATCTTCCCAGGCAAGAGAGGAATGCAGATTTCTGAGGTGGAGACTCTTATAAGAGTACATTAAGACTAGGCTCAGTTACAGTATGAAATTTAGAATGGAGGGAATAGCAAAGTAAAAATTCTTGTCTGCCAGGTAGAATTGTGCTGTGTCCCCAACACAAATCTAAAATTCACTTGTGTCATCTGAATGAGCCTGTAGCTAGGTATAAGTGAACACAGAATGAAGCAAGGTCTGTTTCTGATAAACCGTGTAAGTCCAGTCTAAATCTTTTGAAACTGTGAAGCTGGAAAGGTGACTGCCCAATTTGCTTACTAGGAGATAGGTATTTCTGCAGGTAGGTGAAATAGAAAATGAAAAATTCTCCCATTACATTGTACATAAAAACATAGCAGAGGCTGAATCAATAGAAAAATACAAATGTATTAAACATGTTAGCTATCTTATATACATATATTAATTAATATTAGCCAAAGAAGACCTTTATTGACCTTCTTTTGCTCTGGGCTCTCTAAATCATGATTTAAAACAAGAAGAAAAGGTTTTTCCACTTCACAGTGCAGCTCTGTAAACTATGTTCCTCGCTGAGACAGAAGAGCTCAGTAACAAGTAATTTCAAGTTGTAAGGTGAAAACTTTGAGTCACATACTAAACAATAAATAAGAATCCAAATCTAATTTCTTCTTCACAAGTCATAGGAGAGATTTATGTTCATATATATATTCATAGAAAACTACATGGAATAGCTGTGCATCACACTTATTCTGGTCTCACTGGTCTTTTGAAAGAGAAATAACACAGTTAAGCTCCAACTACTCCGGTGTTTCTTTACATAGTATTCACAAACTTTGCACTGTTGATTGATATATTTTACTTTTTAGTGGGGGCATGTGGGAAGATAAAAACAATGCCAGCAAAACTTTGAATAATTTGACAAAACTTCATGAATCTGTAAAAATGGTAGGCTAAAAGAAACATACATTTATTTATAGTCTGCAAATATTTCACACAGGCAGTGAGATTAAAAAAAAAAGGGAATTTTTTTAATTTATTTCTAAGGTAGATTGTAAGAAAGCATTCTAATATTTGCAATGAGTTAATATATAATTCCTTGCATTTCATATAGTGGAATGTGTTTTAGAATCACACTGAAGGTGTTCAAGTGTTACAGAGTAATGATGCACCTACTGTAGGTGTGAATGGACTTTCATTGCTATGATTTATGGTTTTCCTAGGTGTGTTATTATCACACACTAACACTTTGTTCAATGACTGTATAGAGTTTTCATTAATGTTAATGTGGAATATTGACCCCTAATATTTTGTAATTAGTGGTTGGACAGTGAAAGTCTTGTGTAATATGTTTCTGTGAACGTGCTTATCCATGATAAATAGAGGTGTGGCTTTGGAGACTTATTTTCTATTTGATGATATGGTGAGCCTTGAACTTCAGGACTGCAATACTGACTGAATATTAAAGAAAATATGAACTCACGACTTTTCTCTCTGGAAAACGTCATTGTCCTCCTTCTATTTATAAATTTTGAAGCATATCTCTATTTATTAAATCAATATTTATAGAATAGGTTTCTACAGGTAACCTTTCCCCTAGTACCACATATTTTAAAGCACTCATTAAACTGGGTAGTCTGTTTCTATAAATCTTTTTTATCATTTTTTGTGTAAACTGGAACTGAGACAGGCAGTAGTAAAACCTATACTAGTATAATTCTTTCTTTCTATATGAGTAAAACATTAGTTCTAACCTTGCTGATAGAATTTTTTCCCTCTGGAGGAATATCAAATGAGATGAATTAAACACATCTTAGAGAAAAAAATAAAAAAGTGGAATTTTCATGGGTTTTATTTCTTTATTAAACAGTCTCCAAAGATAACAAACTCCACAGTATTATTGGTAAAGGTCATTACAGAATTTGTTTCCATCTTCTTTGTTCTTCAAAGAAAATAATTTATAAGTGTAAAAAATCTACCAAAAAATCCTTTTCCCATTCTATTGTTTTGCTAATTTTACATAAAATATACGTGTTAATCTGCATATTAGTTATGATAAGCATATTTTGGTCTTTGGTGCGGTAAAATGTATATGTTTCGTACATATTCATTGTTCTTTTTGCTTTCTTTATACTGTGTTCTGAAACAGAACAAATAATGAATATTAGGAGAGAGTACTTGGGGAAAGACTGGAGACCTGCAAGAAGAATAAGTTTTGAAAATTCATAATTTACCTATTGACAATACATTAAACCACTGGGGACTTCTTTGTAATCCTAATAAAAAGAGAGTTAATTATATTAATATATTAAGTATTAATCAGTATAAATCTTTGCTTTAATGAAAGAAGACATATCTACTGTAATTATCTCTAAACTTTATTTTACTGTTCATTAAAAAAGAATTATAAGCAGCACTTTGGAGTATGATCTGTGATACTACCTGTAATACTAGGGGGTGGATAGGTAAAAAACCCTCAGAATCACATGGAAATCACATACAGTAAATGCAATTTATCACACAGAAAGCATAATGAAAGAGTACTTTATTTCGGGTAAACTAATTAGAGTAAAGGTATAATTATATTTTAAGGCATATGAACAAATGGAAATGAAATCATGGGATTTTTTTAAATTATCAAATTCTCAAATAATTATTGTAAACTGGCATTTCTCTATTACAATAAATGGTGTAGTCTTGTTTTATTCTAATGTAAAATTGGTGTTGAAGAACTTCTATGGGTTATTGTCAAGATGATATGATGTTTTGAGTCTATCTGCATAAAATTACCATTGCTTTCTGTTTCTCTACATCATAGTGGCTTGGAATGATTTTAGAAATTTTGAAAATCTGCAAATAAATCAAGAAATAAAAAATTAATTCCACCTAATTTTTATCCCTCAGGTTCAAGGATTCCAGTCCATATTTTTTGTTTTGTTCTTGTCTGCCAGGAGATGGAGACAGAGCATTTGAATCTTCCATTACTTCTTTGAGAAAACACAAGAAAAAACTATCAGAAAAATAAAACATCAATAGTACATGAACCCCACTGAGCTTGGTAAATTGTTCAAAAGGGAAGTTTTGGAACTCATTATTTCTTGGTATTGCCCTTGTTAAACATATTTGCTATCAACAATAGCTATTCTATAAGCCAATACTAGAAAACGAAAGGTATTAGAAAAATCTTTGTTAAAATTGTTCTTGCATTGAATTTGCTTCAATGTGTACACCAGTTGAAGAGAATGTATTGCAATTGCTCCTAGTCAGTTTTTGATCTTGACCATTGTTATCAGCCAAAAAGTCTGAAGAGTTCGAAGAAGTGTGAACAGAGTGGAAGTACCTTTATATATGTTTCTCAACCCCCGGTGGTAAAAGTCTCTGATTAGTCTACATATTATTAGTATTAAGACTTAAAGACCTAAAATGTAAGTGTCTAAAAAAAAGGTATTATTTAAAAAAAAATAGAGGAAAAGTCAGATTTTTTTTTCATTTCTTGAATACTTTCAAATCTTATCTTTTGTGTCAAGTTTTATATAAACTGATTTTTATTTTGCTTTAACTTTGTTAATTTAAAGTTCATAAGCATCCCATTGTCCTTGAAAAGAATGTGGTAACTACTGTATTTGTGTCATGTCATATTAAGTTACTTTACTTTTGAAAGAGATAGATAAACTACTAATTATTGACATGTTCCAGATACAATTTTAATGTATTTCTTTGAAAACCTGAAAAAAAATCTGTCTCCTTTAAAAGGATTAATGTTTTTTATTTAAAGAGCTAGACCACTGCTGACAATTAGAAATGGTTGCTCAGCCAAATCCTGGGGAAAATCTGCCCAAAGAAAATTTTCCTTCATTTTCAAATCCATCCAAATATCAACATATTTATTTTAATATTTCTTTAAGAGTATAATTTTTCCCTCATATCAGTATATAATAAACATTTCAAACAATTTTAAAAAAGTATCTCTTTTCTGGCTGCACTCTCTTTGATATAAGGATAGAATTTTAAAATATTTGATTACTTGCAACTGTACTTTTCATGTACAATACACATTTTCATGAGAGAGTAGTTGAAACACCCTCAGTCAATTGCAGTGCCTGGAGACATTAATATACAATCCCCTCAAGAATATATTTGCTTTGTGCTAAGGAAAAACATATTCTTTGAGTGAATATTAGGTAGGCTGGCTTCCCTATATAGCCAGAAGAAAAAGCTTCTGATTATAAGTGCATACAAATCATTTAAAGTCCTGCAAAACTGCTGCCAGGAACATTGAAGACAAATGAAAAGTGCATACAATTTCTGCAGAGGTCCTGCAAATCTGGCAGGGCAGAACTAGCCCAAAGGAAGGAAGGGAGAAAACTATAATGAATGTTTCTTTTATTCCCTACTGGATATCAGATCTTTCAGAGTCCCTTAGAAAAACCCAGTTTTGGTTCTTTTTACTGTTTGTGAGTTTTTCATTATACAGACTTGTTTTTTTTCTAAAAGGGTCAAGTGGACAAAAGGAAAGCACCTCACTCTTTTAACTAGCAAAAGCTATGTTTCCTAAAAAATTATAGGAATTAATGAATTTCTCATTAGATACTGAAGAGTGGTAAAAATAAGGGGAGCGTGGAAGAGGCAAAATAAGACACAATTTTCCTCAACCAAACTTTTGGATTATGTTTCTATAGATAGGTATAAAACCAAAGGAAAAAATAAAATACATATTCCCCTCAAAATCACCAGCTCGTATTTTCTGCTAGGGAAATAGTATTTCCCATTTAGATTTGCTAAAATAAGAAACTGGAATTCATTTGACTACATTCGTGATCACTGTGACCTCCAGTCTCCTTGAGATCAAGTGGGAACAAAGTGGTAGCACTGCTGCAAAACTGCAATCTACACTTGGACTTGTACCAGCACATCCTGATCCAGGACAGAGGTCTGCATAAGATGATTTCTAAAGGAAACAAACATATAGTAGCTACATAAATGAAACATGAGCTTCTGTGAATACCTTATTGTAGGAGGTGTGTTTTAGGGATGCTAGAAGGGGTATCCTGGGAAATGAAGTCCCAAATGTACTCCCACACACATGGGCAGTGAGATGCCCCATGGTGGTGGGTCAAGAGAGTCACGTGTGGTTTTGAGGTGCATATAAAAGGTATTGTCTCATTTGAATAAATGGATTTGTTTGCTGAACCCCTAACCAGCCGAGTCCATATGGGTTTATTTATTTATTATATTAATAAAGCCATACCTTATGAAGACACTTTACTGCTATTGTGCAATGCAGAAGGATGTAACGGCTCCTTTTCTCCCCCTCACAGTTTTATTCTATATTGCAATAGGTCACTAAATTGGGGATATATGGATTTGAAGGGTGGACCATTTGCTGGATAGGGAATTGGCTGGATGGATGCAGGCAGAGAGCTCTGCTCAATGGTGCTATGTCCAGGCAGACGCTGGTGATGGAGCTCCACAAACATAACAGCTATTTAAATATATTCCTGGAGGATATCTGTGTCTTCTACAGCAGCTCAGTGCTTAGTGGAATCTTCTAGGACATAGGTTCATTACTATAGGTTTATCTACAATCTGGATAGGTAGAAACAGCAGAACAATGTGCCATTTTGTATGACTAGTGAATTCAAAACACAGTACAGAATGATCTGTACTGGGAAGTTTATCTGACTTCTCTAAAGAGTTTTGATTCTCCTTGAGCTAAAAGTTGTTAATTAAAGTATATGCCTGCTTCTCAGTTTTCCAGTTACAGAAGAGTTAGTGGGATTATAGCGTCTTTTCCCTGTGATGTTCACTTGTGAGATCCTGAATGTTATATGTACTGAAGTTGTAATAAAGCATTTTGAAGATTGGACAGATGATAGGAAAAATGGTGTCAGTTTGGAGCCCTTACAAAGACAGTATTTTGCCAGAGGCAAGAATTAAAGGGAAAGAAACAAGTGTCAGAGTCAGTGGCTAACAGTTCCTGTTTCAGAAGAACAAAGTACTCTACAAAAGAATGAGAACCTGTCTTCGAGTTTCCTATCTCATTCCACTGATTATAGCAGGGACATAAGGCCCATTGATGACAGTTTAGATGTTTTTCTTAGTTCCCAAATGTTAACCAAAATGAATAATCTGAATAATAAAATTACTGTGTCATTTGCTAATATTTACCAGCTGTGACATGTGGGAAGACATTTAAAAAATGGAAGCAAACAGGTAGAAGAATAATGCTGGTACTTGTACCCAGTCAACCTCATCTCAGATGTAAATGAAACTCAGAATAACAAATATTGTAGTCAAGAAAAAGAAGGGATTAAGGACTTATGTAATGTTTATCTTATGTATGCATAAGTTTAAATATAATGAGCTTGGTAAACTATTCATGAGCGTAAAATTAAAGCACATGTTTAACATTGCTTTGCATGTGTTGTTCCATAATTCCAAAACATAATAGTCCTGGTCTTCATCTACTGCAGATTGATAATGTCCCTTCAATTTAGTACTCCTGCAATGCTAAGATATACCACCTCTTATATCATCACTCACTTTGTAAATCTCTATGGGAGGTAAACAGCACTGGTGATTAAATCTCAGCAAGTCGAGAAACATGATTGTTTGCATATCTGATTTAAGTATAGCATTATGAATGGCTTTGATGAAAGATAGCTGCACTGTAAGAACTGCATATATATAGTATCAGAGAGATGTTACCTAAGAGCTGAAGCCTGTGTAAATAACTTAGAAAACTAAGAAATATCAGCGGCTATTCAAGGAAAATATTATGGATTAATGCAAATAGACACAGAAATATAAAATAATAGCATCATATAGTAAACCTCACTGTTTGCTCCCATTTCTAATATATAAGTGTAAACACCAAAGAGCCCCAAACTTTGACCAGATTCCAATGTTTCCATTTTAAATTGAGAGTAATCACAGTTCAGATTTTTGTGTATGGTATCTCCTCAAGGATTTACGAGGTTGACAAAGCAAGAAGTCCATCTTTATAATCCTGAATTGACAATTGACACTCTAACACACTCTCAGACATGCACTTACATGCTGACATACAAAACCCCACAGTGAACTGTGAGCACACATGGGTCAAGCTGTTGTGCCACAGATAGATCAGCCTTTCAAGAGCAAGGGCTGCTAACACCAGTAATGTCACTAGCTGTCCTACTAGACAGTCTTCTGTCTTGGGAGTCAGAAGAAGCTAACATAAAAATATCTTTCTAAAGAAAAAAAGAGATAATTACTTCAAAGGACATTAGTTGCTGAGAACACAGCTGTGCTGGGCGAGGGCACGTCTCAAGGATGAAGGACCACCGTCTCCCTAAGATCTTGCTTTATGGTGAACTTGCCACTGGCTGCCGCAAGAGAGGAGCCCCGAAGAAAAGATACAAGGACTCCCTGAAGCAACATCTCAGCCTTGACCATATTGATCAACATAACTGGTCTACTCTGACCTCCAGTCAGGAGGTCTGGAGACACACTATCTTTAACATTGCTGATGCTTTTGAGAAAGCACGCAGGATCACTCTTGAGGAGAAAAGACAACGCAGAAAGATTCGTGCCTTGCAGAATATACCACCTAAGGAGTCTTTCTGCTGTACCTTTTGCAACCGGACGTGCCTGTCTCATATTGGCCTTTTTAGCCACCAGCGTGCTTGTAACAAACGTGGGTAGAACCCTCCTCAAATCTTCGTTCGCGAAGCCTAGCCATGATGATGATGAGATTTTTCACTTTTGTGAGAATGAAAATTGTGAGATTTGACAGCCATTTGTTTGGCAAAGTTTTATGTTTGCTGCAGAAAGATTTCTTGCAGGCTTTTTTCTAGCCCGCAGTTAGTCAATCTTACTTTTATCTCTCCCTAAGATTTCAAATCTCAGATTTGCATTTTATTTACATCACTGTTAACCACTGATTCTTCAGCTTATCTAAAGATAAGTATCATAAATCCTGCCATGTACTCTTTCAGAGTGAAGAATTGAGAAAAAGAAATAACTTAGAACCCCTCTTTTCCAGAAAAAGAAGGTAGTGTTTTTTTGTTTTGGTTTGGTTTTGTTTTGTTTGGGGTTTTTTGCGAGTGTTTTTTGTTTTGTTTTGTTTTGCTGTTGTTGTTGTTTTCTTTGTTAATTATTTCAAAGAATCACAGTTTTAAAAGTAAATAAATTCATTTTTAGTAGAGGAAAATAATGTATAGACTGATTAAACATAAAAAAAATACAGTAAGCAATTAGATCAACTAATTTTCCTCCCTTAAGATGACTTTTAATAAACTTTTTCCAAGTCCCCTTGTTATTTGACTGACTCTCAGAAGTCAGTACTCTCCTGACAGAAATCTAGTTTTGATTAAAAGAAGCCAGTGCTGTTAGTGTTCACATTTTTAAATTCTTGAGAAAAGTAAAACTGCTTATAGGAAACTTTATTTCTCTTCATTAGTTTTCTTATAGTTAAAATTTCATGTTGGTTGTTAAGGTAATATTCATTGTCCTCTCCAGTACAAGTAAGAGATTTTCTACAACTACACCAATTTCTGCTATGGATGACACAGTTTCACGTTGTTGTATCCTTGATTAATTTACTATCTCAGTTTTAGGGCACTGACAGAAAAGGCTCTTGCTATGTGAGCTTAATATACATACATTGATCACATTTCTATTCAAAATAATGTATATACTTAGTATTCTAAGTGAATTAACTCACTTTTCTAGACTGCCCAACTAAATTGTTCTGATGCAAAATTTCCATCAAGATAAGACCTTCTGGAAGATACAGGTTTAAAAAACAACATAGGGACTTTTGTTAGGACGAAGAACATTTTTGAGCAAAGTCCGAACTGTTACATAATGTACTACGAACATTCAGACAGAGAAGGTATAATAATTTCATTCTATCTCGAATATGAACATCACACTTAATATAAAGACCATAAAAGTCATACTATTAATCTGAAAATTGTGTGAAAAAATAAAGTATTTTAATTGCAAATATATTGATGATGAAAGGAAACTGAAATTTACTATTCCTAGCAACCAAAAATAAGAAACTCCCCCGAATTTTTGATTGAAAATTCTTCATTGATAAAAAAGTTTGGGTTTTTTTCGCAAATCTGCATAGATTATTGGTTGTAATGAAAAAAAACTACGCTGAAATAAATTAGAACAGCACCACCAATGGTACTCAATCTCAATCTATGCCTAAATATTTGAAAATATTTTAATATTCCATTTGTGGATCATTTTTTGGGTTATTTCTACCACTTGGAAACAGACCATCAACAAACCAGAGACACGCAGTTTAAATGTACAAATCAATTTTTTATTGGCTAATGCACACAACTGACAGCTTGGGCTAATGAGTTACTGTAATATTAATATGCTCACAACCCCTGATGTAGGACACAATGAGCCTTTAATGTTCAGGCAACGCTCAATCAAGTGAAGACAAGCCAGGATCTACAAGGGCTCTTTAGGCTGGGCACATCTTCAAGGTTGCAGAGTTATGGTCTTCTGGTGCCCTGGGGTTTTATTCTTATGGTTTTGTATCCTTTTATGTTACTATTCCTCTTACATACTTGAGCTTCTTACTATTCTGTTCTCAATAATTACAATTCTATCTCTAATTCTGCAGTTCTTGCATGGCTTTAGCTCACACATTTTCTCACACATTAACAACAGTTAGAGAGATCCTGGGAGCTGGGAGCATTGAGGTCTTCCTGGGGTGGCTGGGCAGCCAGGGCCTGTCCCATCTCTGTGGACCCACAGGTGTGAGTCTTGACCAGTCATGGTGAGGACAGCTTTTGGTCCCAATAGCTAAGTCTCTAGATTAAAGTATCGGTGCAATAAAATTGGATTTGTTTAAAACAGAGATGTAGTCAGCCAAAGAGCCAAGTGGTTTCCCTTTTCTTTATTTGTGTTGTAGTCCTTTCAGGATAATTATGCAATAAAGCAAAATAGACTTTTAAAAAACAGAGGTTGTCTTTGAATTACAAAGCTGGTATTTTTGTCAATATGAAAAAATAATTATGGAGATAAATAGAGATAATGATAAATTTCAATTCAGTAAATAAAAAATGTAGACAATGTTGTTAAATATCTTGTGTTCAGTGTTATGTACAAACACCCCACACATCCCAAAAGATAACTTCCTTACAGCTTCAATCTATATGTTTCACATGTTTTAAAATACATTATCTTCTTTCTTTTCCTGGCCTATATCTTCACTTTGGAACTCTCTTTATGCTACATTTCAATTTCCGTCAAGCATTAACAATATCTATAATCACTACATTGACATTTTCTACCATTTCCCACTTCAAAAGTATGTCACAAAATCACTGAAGATTGAAATTTCCAAACAGTTTCAATCAACCAGTGAAGAACACCTGCTTGTTTCTTTGGGAGAAAAATTTGTAATTAAAATAAGAGAAGTGCAGAGTAACAATTAGGAAATAGTTATTTACAATGCATTGAAAAAATAAATATATAAAATAGGATGTTCAGATGAACTACAATAATTGTATCTGCAACATCTAATTTGAAATGTTACATATGGTAGCAACTAGTGTTAAATTATCCATAACTAATTGGCATTGTAATTGTCTTTAATCTGAAATAGACAATTAAACATGTTCTGGACTGTTAAATGGTTCATATTTGAGGTATTCAGCTAATTAGACAGTTCCTAAACTATTCATTTTGTTTGTGACTAATTTGTACACTAAAATCATACTTTAATAGGATGTTTTAGTTTTTTCTGATTCCCCTCAAGATGTAAAATAGAGATACCACCTTCATATATAGTAATTAAATTAACTTGTCACTATATGTATAGAAAAAGAGTAAATAAAACTAATAACATTTTCTGTGAATAGTCTTATATGGAATTTAATATCCTCTGCTTTTGTTTACATTAGTATCTTCCTTCAGATTTCAAAAGACTTAGCAAAAAGTATGTATTTTGGAGCATAGAATTTGTTTTCTTACAAAAAAACTCTGGCATCGGGACTTTTGGGACAGAGACAGAATAAAAATACTAAAAACATTTACTCATTTGTACATGTGGGTTTGGGTTTTCTTCCTTTCTTACCCTCTCTCTCCTCCTCCCTTTTCCCCTCATTTCTCTTTTCCCATCTTCATTCTGAACTGTATAAGAAATAGATGGCGTTATGCAAGTTATACAAGAATTTAGGACTGAAATCATGCTGAAAATATGAATGCATGTTTGTGAGAGAATAAACGTGGCAAATTTGGCCAAGTCTCAGTGAAAACAAAATTACTGTATTGTCTTAAATCCCCATAAATGGCACAGTTTTGACCTTTAGGATCAGAAGTTATGTAGGGCAGTCTGCTCAAAAATAGTATTTGAAGTCTCAAATCAATTTACTGTATAACTTATTTTCAACACTTACTTGGAAATACTAAAACATACTTTGAGCAGAAAACCAGGTTTTATCATTGGTAAAGTGGAAGCCAAATAACTCTCCAAAGCTAGAGCAGAGTTTTGGGAAGTTGGCTACTACTTTGTACCCAGTTCTCACAAATTAGTTCTTGTAAGGATTTGGAAATTCTGAGGTTTTCTGGAATGCCTTCATAAACACCCATTAACAACATAGGCAACCCGGTTGCTTTATAAAACAATTTAGGTTGCGTTGCTATAATAGTCCCTATTTTATGACATTGTTTTGAGTTAAACCTGGTAGACAGCTAAGCTCCACACAGCAGTTTGCTTATTCCCTGCAGTGGGAGTGGGGAGTGAGTTCAAAAGGCAAGAGTGAGAAAATTTCTTGAAGATCCCCAGCTTACTTACTGGGTTGGGCAGTATGAGAAACAGAGACATCCTGGACAATGTGTGGTGGGTTGACCATGGCTGATGGCAGATGCCCACCAAAGCAACTCTATCATTCCTCCTCCTCAGCTGGCCAGGGAAAATATAACTAAAGGCTCATAGGTCAAGATAAAGACAGTAATTCACCAGTTGCCATCATGGGCAAAACAGACTTGACTTTGGGGAGTTTGTTTAATTTATTATCTATCAAATCACAGTAGGATAATGAGAAATAAAATTAGACCTTTAAAACACCTTCTCTTCACCCCTCCCTTCTTCCTGGGCTCTACTTTACTCCCAATTTTCTCTACGTCCTCCCTCACAGTGGCTCAGGGGACAGGGAATGGGACTTGTGGTCAGTTCATCACACATCAACTCTACTGCTCCTTCCTCCTCAAGGGGAAGATTCCTCCTGCTCTTCCTCTGCTCTGGTGTGGGGTCCTCCACTGGCTTCAGGTGGACATCTCCTCCACAGGACGACCCTAATGTTATTCAAACGTCATTGCTGGGAGCAGGAGGAAAAGGGACTATCTCTCACTTCCAAGGAGAAGGACATTCCTTCCAGTTGAGAAAAATGTGGTGCGGGAGAAGCCGTCCCATATTGTTCATAATCACAGGGTCCATGGTGAGCATTTTTGCATTTGAATCACTCTCTCTTTTGTATACTTTTGTTATTAATATTGTTGCTGTTATTATTGTTCATTTTCTTATCTCATTGCTGTTCCCAGTAAATTGTTTTTATCTCAGCCCATGTTCTTTGCCTTTTGTGCTTATAATTCTCAGCTCCATCCCACCACAGGGGGAAGCAGGAGAGGAAAACAGGAGGGAGTGAAAGAGACTAACATGGAGCTTTGGAGCGTGTCGATGGGGGCACAGAACTGGGGAGTACCATCCCTAAACCATGACAGGAGACAGCCTGCCTCACCATGGTCTTCACCATGAGCTGCAGAGGAATCTCTGCTCTGGCTCCTGGATTACCTCTTCCCCCTCTTTCTGCACTGACCTTTGTGTCTGCAGAGTTGTTGCTCTCACATTCTCACTACTCTCTCTGGCTGCAATTGCTGTTGCATAGGTTTTTCCTCCACTTTGTAATTGTGTTATCCCAGAGGAGCTACCACCTTGGGCTCAGCCTTGGCCAGTGGTGGGTCCATCTAGAAGTCGGCTGGCATTGGCTCTGTCAAACACAGGGAAACTTATAGCAACTTCTCACAAAAGCAACCCCTACTACTAAAACCTAGCCAAGCAAACTCAATACACATTGCACTGTTCAGCAATAAATAAAACACCCCTGTGTTACCAACACTGTTTTCATCACAAATCCAAAACTTAACACACACAAGCTAATACGAAGAAAATTAACTCCATCACAGACCATAACTTAACCAGACAATATTTTTACATCACTTTTGGAAATACCTCTAGTGTATTTTTACATCACTTTTGGAAATACCTCTAGTGTTCTGAGTACATAATTTTCAAAGCGTTCAAGAAATTTAGAAGCCCCAGCTTCACTGACATTTATTAGAGTGACTTTTCTGTTGCCATAGAAAATCAGAGCCACAATGTAAAACCGAATAAACATCGCATCTTGATAGGGAAACAGTGAGGTTACTATGCATGAGGTTTCTCAAAATATATTTTAACATGCAGGTGCTGTTGCGTTTAAGGTTCATTTGCTAAGGATTCATGATTGTATTGGTTTGCCTCCATTAAGTTCCACTGATCATTTTTCTCCTGATTTGACTACCCAATACCTCCTGCACTTGCTACTGTGTTGTTATCCCTAAGTGATTTGTGAATTGAACCACTTAAAATGGACCATTTGCTAAGCAGTTCAGCTAATGATTAGATTTCCTTAGTTTTGCAGTTGACTGTGTGGATTGCTTTCATTCCTGATGAGATATATTATAACAAGAAAAATTCTCATGTCTTATTATGGGAGATCTTTGTGGATGTTTGCATTCTTAAGGGATTTATGTTCAGGGTAAAAGGTTAACTAATCAGCTCTTATTTTCACCTTCTCCTTTTCAGGTTGTTTTAGATAGAATCAGAAAGAAATCAATCTTCTTTGAAAGTAACTGTAGCCCAGACACTGAATTATAAACTTCCCAAGGCAGTGAGATTCTTCTTGCTAATATATGAAGATCATCACCACTATGACCCCACATATTAGACCCGGGATTGGCTTCATTCTTATGATACAATAATAGTAAGCTTTGGACATGCATTCGAATTAACACCTTGTACAGAAATGTCCCTTCCCAGTTCTACAGTTTAGGCTTTGATTTTCTTATTGCTATCAATTGTGTATTTGGTTTGACTATTGTAAAACACTTTGTTACAGAATCACTCGCTACCAGCTTCAAGCTGCACTACTTCAGCAGTGCCACTGCTACAGGGCACTGTGGCATATACTGCCCCCACCCTGCCCAAAATGAAAGAGATCAGTCTAAACTGTGCAAACTTAAAACCCCCATGCAGTCTGCTCTCAGCTGTGTCATGGTACTGTCACAGGAGTTCAGGATAGCATCCACACAGATCTCTGATGCAGGGAGGATCCCTCTCAATGATTGAAATTTCTGCCTACCACTGATACAGACTTTAGCGGTAGCAGAAATAGATGTGAAGTGGGAGATTTAAAGAGAGTACTGAGACACAACTAAGGACTTCATAGCTTTCCAGACAAAATTAAGTCCCACCATCTCAAAGGTAGGAAGAAAATACATCCATATGGCAGGCTATCAATTTGATTATCTCTTTTTTCCTCCTGAACCAGATAAAGGCCTTATTCTACTTCTAAAGGCAGAAAACTCACTGATATTTCCCTTCTTTCTCAAACAGCATTGCCCCTGGCAGTGACTTCTCCACTTCTTTGGATAAGAGCAACATGTGCAGTGTTGTTGCATTAACTGCGGTAAACACTAGTTTTATCCTCGTTGCACTCCCACATTCTAGGAATTGGAAAGTGGCTGAATGATGAAGGAAGAAGAAAAAAAAATGAGATATGTCTATCAGCAGAGATCTTTTCCTGACACCAGAACCAGATCTCCTAATCAATTTCCTTGAGGATTCTAACAAAAAAACAAGTGCTCCTAAAACACTAACACTTAGAAATCTTCATGAGCATGTTGTGAGTGATGAAAACACTCTATCAAAATCAGCCAAGTACTTAGTGAGTTTTGACTTAAGGATCAGTCCCTATTTGTCATGAAAGCTCTTTAATCTTTTGAACTTCATGTAGAAATCAGCTGGGAGGTCCTACTGATAGCTTTATGGGGCACAGATATTAAAAGTAAAACAAATCAGCAAACAAACAAGAAAAAGTAGAAGGAAAGAAGGAAGTCAGAAAAGAGAGCAAGAGAGAAAGAGAGAAAAAGAGAAAGAGAGAGAAAGAGAAAGAGAGAGAAAAAGAGTGAGAGAGAAAGAGAGAGAGAAAGAGTGAGAGAAAAAGAAAAAGAGAGAGAAAGAGTGAGAGAAAAAGAAAGAGAGAGAAAGAAAGAGAGAGAAAGTGAGAGAAAAAGAGAGAAAAAGAGAAAGGAGGAAAGAAGGAAAGAAGGAAAGAAAAAAAGAAAAAAGAAAGAAAGAAAGAAAGAGAGAAACAAAGAAAGAAACGGAGAGAAAGAAAGAAAGAAAGGCCTCTTCTGAAGAGCAGCAGAAGGCAGAAGATTCAGGAGGGTTTCATTATGATATTCTCTCCATACACAAGTTAAGTTTTCACTTATAATGGTTATATACAAGTAAAATAAATTACAAATCAAACTCAGAGATGACGAATGAGCATGTCTGTGTTCTCTCACAGTTTTGCTCATTAACACTTCATAAGAGCTTTACCTAAAGTGTTGCACCCTGAAACTATAACAGACCTACCAAAATTAGGAAGGAGACTGAAATGTAAGATGACTCATCTTGCTTGAATTGTTCCTAACTAGACAGAGAATTTAGTCCTCTTAATTGTCACAGAGGTTTTTAAATCTTCAACACAGTGAACAGAACCAAAGTACAATTTTCAACAAAATATTGGATATTACAGAAAATATTTTTTTCGTTAATAAGTAAGTTTATTTAATTTAGCACAGTATTTTAGGGACTTGATTAGGGACAAGGTCTAACCCCTTGCCTAGTGAGCACTCAATTTATTTAAAGCCTTAGAAAACAAGGACACAAATTTTGCTATTGTTTTTACACTACCAAGACATACCTCTATTTTTTGTTACATTAATTCTCCTGAAAATGGATTCATATAATTTTCTAATCTTGTTTCAAACTTTAGGATTAAGAAGAATCATCTGAGAATTTTAATATCTAGTGTAGACAGTGAATAATTATTAACTTTTGATATGTTTATTATATAAACAAGAACATTAATTCTGAAACTGTCAAAGATTTTATCTGCTACTCACTAGTCAACATCTTCCTTGGGTTACTGCAGCTGTAAACATTTTCATTATATTTTTAAATTGTGATCAACTGGTTCTGATACTTTGAAAGAATTGTTTCAGGGGGAAAAATCACGTTGAAACAGATCTCTAAGCAGAAACTGGGTCATAAAAAAAGGGAAAAGAAAAGATGTTAGCTTGGACAAATAGGGTTTTTAAATAACTTTTCATTTAGTATAGTTTTTTATAAAAAATGCAATATTATAACAAGTAATGTGACCATCAGGACTAGGGCAGTGATCGTCCCCCTGTACTAGGCACTGGTGGAGCATGAGGAGCAGCTGAGGGAGATGGGGTTGTTTAGTCTGGAGAAAAGGAGGCTCAGGGCAGACCTTATCACTCTCTATAACTGCCTGAAACGAGGGTGTAGTCAGGTGGTGATCAGCCTCTTCTCCCAGGCAACTTGGGACAGGATAAGAGGAAATTGCCTCAAGCTGCACCAGGAGAGGTTCAGGTTGGACATCAGGAAGAATTTCTTCACTGAAAGGATAGTTAAGCATTGGAACGGGCTGCCCAGGTAGAGTCACCATCACGGAAGTGTTCAAGAAGCCACTCGATGCAGCACTTAGTGCTATGGTTTTGTTGGCATGGTGGTGTACAGTCAAAGGTTGGACTTGATGATCTTGGAGGTCTTAATGATTATACAATTCTATGATATTCATTCTGCTTTTTGTTTCCCTTTTGTTAAGAGAAGTAAAGGCTGACAGAAGAGTGAGGATTAATTGTATGTCAAGGAGCATGTGTTACACTTTTTCCTTTAGTGCAACTATAAGTACTGTTTTTGACTGAATGTTTTTGCAAAAGTTTTTGCACACAGAGAATGAATATTTGAGACTTCCATGTATTTTTATTTCATAGATCATTCTTTGACCTTAAATATTTCCTTTCATTTCCACACCTGTGACCAATACTGTCATGGAAGACAGAGGGACTATAGCAGGGAGAATGTATCTTTTGCCGAGGATGCATGATTTGGGGATTCATTGCTGAATCTGTGGAGGAAGTAGGTAAAAAAGGATCCCACTTACTGAACAAATGTTCTAAGCACTAAACAGTAACCCACTTGTGGAAGATGTTGATTCTCATTTTTCTGAGATTTTTGCAGAAAGATGGCCTTATGGAAAATGCACATATATTATAAAAAGTTCTATCTTCTCTAGGGATAAATTATATCCTAGTTCCAGCTTTGACCAAAAGGACATGATGGGCCTTGTTCCCTTCTCATTGTGCCTTAGAGCATGATGAAACAATGTCATCTTATTATTGAAATATGTCATATTAATATTCCTAGTATAAAATTAAGATACGCTAAACCAGTAAATAATTTTAAAAAAGAATCAAATAAGAATTTTTATCTGCAGATACTAAAAATCCCTAGAGAAATCCTTTTGAAATATTACTAGGTTTAATAACAATGTCATTTTACTTATGCAACAGACTCACTTCTTTTACATATATAAACATTAATATTCAGCTGTGAAAGTTTAGATATACTGTGCATATCTGTGCACTCATGCACATATTCAGTTTTGGCATTCATAAGAAGGCATTTGTATACAACACCATTTTGAAAATGAGCAACTTCATGATCATTTTCCCATTAATTTCAGCAGGATCAAGTTAAAGTGCCTAAGGAAGATTCATATCTAAATTACAGAGAGGAGCTTCATTTAGTAAAAGACTCTTCACAAACTGAACTGAATTTCATTTTTGTTATCTTGGAATAGAGACCTAGACTGCTCTTTACTTCTTTAGTGACTATCAGGAAAGAGTAAGCTGCAATAGAAAAAAGTTATTAGTCAACACTGATTGACAGGGACCTGCTGACCCAAGCAAATGAAGTGGATACTAAGAACATTTTTAATTTTTTTTTCAATAGGGCCATGTTTAGAGGTCTGGCAAAAATATAAAAAATATGAACAAAAAGGTTTTGGCATTAGATTACAACAAGGACATTATCAGCAAAGTAGCTCAGGTCAAAATAGTAGTTAAAAGGGCAGTTTTCATCCTAAAAAAATGGAGGAAAGCACTACTGCTAAGAAATGACAGAAAGATGGTAGAATAGCACTTGTACAGATGATGAAAGGAAACAATCAGAACTAAGGAAAAAGCAAATAAATAGCTACTCTGTACAGCCAGGTGATGACGTGGGTACATTATCATGAGATCAAACAGCAGAAGGAGAATGACAGCTGGCAAGAATCACTATGGAGTGAATAAACAGACCCCTGAAAACTACCTAAAGGGACAGAAAAGGAAACGTTTACTTATGAACAGATAGAGTGTCTTGTTGTTCATTTCGAGTTCAACCACTGAGGACTATAATTTATAATTATTTTGACAGCATCTATAAATGACAGTGATGCTGTCACAGCTTTTTGTGAACTAACAGATGATAAAGTTTTGAAAGAACAAGCCAGTACCTTGGAGGGGAAGTATCATCCACTATAGCTTCATCATTTGTAAAAGTCACCTGCTCTTCTTCATGTTGGGTAGAAGTAAACTGAAGAGCACAAAGGCAAATTTGCTTTCTTTTTTGTCTAACCATTCATAAAATTAATGAACGTAATGGGAAGTAAGAAGCATCTACTCTGTTGGACTGTGAAGCTGTGGAAAAGCCTACAAAGTTTTGTTATTAAACACCAAATGCTTGGATCTTGTAGCAAACAACAGGATTTCTATGTGCAGCACAGCAGCCCTTTTCAGTCCCAATTGAATAATGCTCAGTTTATAACACCAGCAGTCCATGTAAAACACCAGAAAAAAAATCAGAAAAAAAATGTCTGTAGGTAGCATATCAAAAACATATCAAGCATAGCAAAACAATATCAACAATAAATTAGGCCGTGTAAGCAACATGTAAAAGTAAAAAAGGTAATAGCACAAAACAAAAAACAACCAACCAACCAAAAAAAGTCAGAGATTAAATGGTAGAGGAGAAAAAGCCTTAGCAGCACTTTCACGATATATTGGAATTCTTGCCACCCACAGGTAAAGAAAGTGTACATAAACTAAAAGAAGATTTAATTGATTTCTTTTGGACAAATGCTTGTTAAGGTCAGTAACAAACCAATTGTCCAGAAATCACTGCTGAGATGTGCCTACGATGTATATCAAATTGTCCACTTTGATACTGACCTGTGAGAAAGTACTTGAACTTTATCTTACATGTAAGATAGCTAGACTGAATTCAGAACTGCCTGTGAAAGGTGTCTGTACATGCACCAGGGCCTTAATTTATTTGGCTAAACTTAGTTTGAAAACTCTACCATTTGAGATGTCCTGTGTAGTCCAAGGCATCCGCACAGAGCTACCAGAAAGAATAACAAACTTGTGGGACACTTCCATTCTTCTGGAGCAGCAACCAGGTGCCTGAAGTGGCAAGCAAAGCAACTGAATCCCCCTTCTTTAATGTCTAAGTCTCCTCTAGAAAAAATATATAAAGTCATGAAAGTTAATGGAACTCAGGAACTGATCCAATTGGCAAGTCTCCGAGGCAGCATTCAGTTGCCTCAGTGTAGATGTAGAGCATCATTTAAGACATTCTGTTATACCTAAGACATCCACATGAGGTTTTCAGACATGACCAAAGGCTTACAGGCAAATTGTGCTGTATTGGAACGACAGCTGGAAGCCAGCTGGGATAGCCCTTGCTATCTCAAATAACGCTAAACTGATCTCTAGGTTCTGCTCATGCATTCCCTACGTATTCTGACAATAGTGAAAACTTTAAACTACCTGGTTTTCAGAATCTTATACATAGGTACCAAAACTCAGATGACAAATTGTGTCCCCAAACACAAATTAAGATAGAGAAATCTTATGCAAAAATTAATTTTTCTTTTTACCATGAGCCAAAAATAAATATGAACAGCTTACCTGAAATAGTCGTATATAATAGAGACAATGCCGTCTTTAGGGACAAGTCAGTTGTAAGAACATGTATTTACTAGGTGAAACATTTCTATATGTATTACCAACTAATTCACGTAGTTGAATAATATTAACTTACAGTTTTCACATACAAAGATTGAAAATAACTCTGAAAATTGTTTGGGGGTGTGGTAGGTTGACCTTGGCTGGATGCCAGGTGCCCACCAAGCAATTCTATGGCTCTCCTTTCACAGCTGGACAGGGTGAGAAAATAAGATGGAAAATGACTCCTAGTTGTAGATATGGCAGTTTACTGAAGCAAAAGTGAAAGTTTGTGCATGCACTAGCAAAGAGAAAAAAAAAATAGGTTTATTCTCTGCTTCCCATCAGCAAGTAAAATTTGGTCACTTCCTGGGAAGCTGGGCTTCATCACGTGTAGTGGTTGCTCCAGAAGGCAAACACTGTAAATAATGAATGTCCCCCCTTCCTCCTCCTCTCCTGTAAAAGCTAACTTTTATATGTAACCTGATGTATGGAATATCCCTTTAGTTATTTTGGGTCAGCTTGCCTGGTTGTGTCCCCTCCCAGGATCTTGCCCACCCACAGCCAACTGATGGGATGGAGGAATTTGGAGAGACAGTGCTGATGCTGTGCCAGCTCTGCTCAACAGCAGACAAAACATTGGTGTGTTGTCAACACCCTTCTAGTTATCCATGCAAAGCATAGCACTGTGAGGGCTGATGTGAGAAAATGAACTCCATCGCAGCCAGACCCAATACAATCTTAAAAAATTAAGGAGAGCACGAATTTAGTCCTGCACTACCACAGATTATGCCTTGCCTACCCCAGAGAAACTAGCAGCTTCTCACCTTGTACTGGGACCAGGCCTGTGCCTATTGAGCCACAGTTCAGTACTCTCAGACAACTGCAGTTGAGGCAGGAACCCAAATGCATTTGAGGACGCTATGGCTGAGATAGGTACTCAAACATCCTCTCATATATTACTTACTCCACTCTTCTCTGGCTTCAATAACTTCCGTGCATTTTTTTTCCTTCTGTTTGGTGTTATACAAAAATAATCTAGTATTCACCTTTTTTTTCTCCTTTCTCCAAATATGCCTTTTTAGCTTTTTGGAGTTTTGCCTTTTTTAAAGAGACTGAACTGCTAGTGATTAATGACTTAAACGTTCAATCACCTGCAGTGACCACCCAGGTGCTGCAAGAGACTGGACTGTTGGTGCTAATGGCTCAATCAACAGTGTGTTTTGCTGACGATGCACAGAGTGGCCACTCAGGTCAGGTGCTTAAGGTGTGCACATCTGACACCTCAGGCAACAAACAAGATAAGGAAAGGCAAATCCCATGGGGTGGGGTAGCATTTCTTTTTTCTTACACAGATGACTCAGCTGTGATGACTCCTCCGGACATTCACACCCAGCCTGTTGATGGGCCATAATGGGCCCTGATGGCCTCAGCTGCAGTGGTGTAAAAGACAGCTGCAACATCTTAGAAGGTGTCAAAGATTCCCGTGACTCACAGTATTACATCATCCAGTTTAAAACTCCCTGTCCCATGGGAAGTATTGGAGGTGTTTCTCCGTGTATGTAACTGAGTTTTGGGGCTTCCACCACCACCACCACCTTGGTGGATATGAACTGTGACCACCACTTAGACAGGGCTACAACCTGTCCAACAAACAAAATAAAAAAGAAAAAATTAAACAAAAAGAATTGACCAACAAACATCAAAATTGCAACCACCAAGTCTTGTCACTGGATATAACAGTGATCTCATCACTGGGTGTCTTGTGGGTCTTTCCAGTGGCCTGGGGGGTCTGCAGCCCTGCTCGGACTGCCTGTACCAGCACTGCAGCCTCACTCCAGTGCCATACAGGCATCTGCCTGGTATCAAATTCCAGCTATCCACCATTTCCTGCCAGCGCTGACTCTCCAACTGTTCCTTCCAGGTTTTCTGGGGGAAGTGAACCATGTGGAATGTGGTCCATCTTGCCTCTGTCCTGTGGCCAGGTGTGTTTTTTCTGGGGGGAAATGTACCATCTCAATTTGGACTGGTGTGTGGGGCTTGGGAAGTTTCTCCTCATTGGTTGGTTAACCCAGTTTTATCACTATTGTTTTCAGCATTTGTCTTGGTAAAGGGTTACTTTTTTTCACTTACATTTGGGTGTATTTGGCCTTTCTCTCTGTATTGGAGAAACCAGGCATATTGAATCCCAGGGAAGAGACTTCTGCCTGAGGTCTCCGCTCCTCCAACTTGTCTCAAGCCAAGACACCTTCTTAAATATGTTATCCCTGACTGGCTCAGTCTTGCAAACCTGGCCATGCAAACTCAATACAGGGGGTTTGAGTTTTTGTTTGTGTTTTTGTTTGTTTGTTTGTTTGTTTTTGTGAACATATATTAGAATGGTCTTTGAAGGATGAGGAGCTAATGGAGGAGAAGTGGAAGCCTGTTCTATGAATATGTTGTTTACCTATGAATCAATACAGAGGTGCAAAGAGAAGAAGGAGATATTATATAATTTAGGCAGCTGGTCATCTAAAATTGATTCTTACATATGTCTTACTGGAAGAGCTTTAACTTAGTATGGCAAGGAGAAACAGTCTTAATTCCATTAGTACTTTTGATGTGTCTCTTGTGAGTATTTGTTTCTTTCCCTTGATGAGGTAAGAAAACACATTTTTTTTTTGTAGCTTTTTTTATTTCAAACATTGTAGGGACTGTTAACAATTACTGTCCTCTGGAAATCAGATGTTCATTTGCTTGACATCCTGAGGTGACCAGCCTTTTAAACAAGTTCAGAAAAATACAGGAAAAAAAATATCATCTTTTACTTCCTCCTACACACATACAAAAAGCATTAAGTGATATTGTATTGTCAAATGTAGCAGAAAGGGCCTGTATATGTACTGGTCTTTTGAGAAGAGAATTTCTGCAAAATGAGATTCCTGTTGGAAGGAGGCTCTGGAACTCATCTACCACCTAAAATAATTAATTGACAGGCTGTGTGTAAGCCAATTCTCTTTTCAAGTTTACATCTATCCAGCAGAAAAATACAGTGTTCAGTATTCCTAATGATCAGAGCAGGGCAGCGGAGGAGGGGGAAAGAAGCACTTGTATAAAGTACGTTGCTATATCTTATGGTGGTTGAGATATTCAACTGGATAAAGGGAGTCTAAGATCTGATTTATTGCTCCCAAGAAATTACACTTTTAACTTAGAGGTAATTGGCTCAAGAATAGAATGTGTATTAAGAAAGATGTCTTTAAAGATACTAAAGTTTGAGATTATGATAGCAGGAATGTAGAGAAACACTAAATGTAGAGGAGGAAGAGGATCACTGTGCATTCCTGAAGAGAAAATATTATGAAAATATACTGGTCATAGGAGAAACTCTCTGATTTATCATCAGTTGTGAGTTAATACTGCTATTATCTGTTTCAGAAATAGTGAACAAATTTCTTGTACTGCTAGTACCAGCAGTACTAGCAGTAAAAGTTACAAAAGATATTATTCTGGGAAAATTTAACTTACATTTAATACTGATTTAATGGGTGAGTGCACTCATGGAAGTGTGGATCACCTCTTCACACTTTTATAAATATTTACTTGCCTGTATCGAGTAGCTAGCTTCCAATTATTCATAACCTCATTACTGTCTAATACAGTCCTCCCTAGCTGTGTAGACACTCTTCAGTGATAACTGGCTATACACAACAGTTTTGAGGCTGGATGGTTTGGCTTATTATCATGTCATATGCCAAGGTCTGCCTTCTTTTCAGTCAAGAAAATTAACTAGTTTTCCTGTGGCTGTAGCCTATTTGAGTAAATATACTATGTTTAAACTGAAAGGAAAGAAATGGAAGATGAGGGAAACTAATTTAAATTTAAAAGCTCTTTTTCAATAGAATTGTTGATATTGCATCTACTTTACTGCATATTGCCCTTGCCCAAGCTTTTTATATCACTAATCTCTGTGCTAACATATAATGCTTATGTATAAGCCCTGAAGGAAATTACAATGCTACATGGAGCCCCAACAGGCCACCAGCACCAAAAGTAAACTAGAGTTCTGATAAGTCCAGGTCACATATCCTTTTCTTATATGCAGAAACTATATCCCAAAAGAGAGAAAATACCTTTACCTGTTTTCCTGGGATTTTCAGACGTTCAGATTTCCAGTTGAGCAGCTGTTATAAACATACTCATAGAAGCCCAGAAGCCCTAGGTAAACAGCCTTTACATGGAGCAACTGCAAATAATGTGCCTAGTAAAGTCTGCTATTGTCAGAACACATCAGGCTGACTGTCATATGTGCCTGAACCTGTCAGACTTGTGTATGTGCTGCAACATCCAAAATACTTCTATTTACAAAATCATACAAAGAAAATGTGAGAGACATTCTTATATGTTGAAATATCCAATATTTTGACATGTGAAATATCAATGCCACTTTTAAAGAGTCATTTTTTTCAGTGGTATAAAAAATAGTGAGCATACATTTAAACTGATATCGCTAATCCTGAGTTCCTCTCACTTAAGCGTAGTTGTATGAAAACTCATCAGCTACTCTGGGCTAGCTGCTCAATATACCTAGAGAATTCTGTGGTAAAGATCTATGTGTTGGCACCTTTAGCAGGTGCTTCATTTTACCTTTTTTCTGGTACATGTCTTGTGGTGGAACAAATTATTCTTTATCTCATGATTTTGGGGAGACCTGAGGAAATAAAATTAGGTCAGACAACTGATTGTTTTGGCAAATCATAGAATCATAAAATGTTTTCTATTCTAATCTAATTCAACTAATTTAATCTAGATAACCTTAGATTAGTTGAATCTGAACTTCAGGCTCTAATCAAAGATGAAACTGTACATTGAATAGGGTATAGATATTCGGGGATGCTATGTAGATGCAAATCTATTCAACCTGATGTGCTCAATTATTAGTCAAAAACACAGGACTCAAAACCAGATGGGATTTATTAGTGAAAGTACTTAAAAAGGTCTTTACTTGTTAAAAAACTTATGTAGCTTATACATCTTTCCACTTGACCTTTACAGCACCTTTGACATTCTCATACACATATTGGTAAATATATTTGGCTGCTGAAAACAATAAAATTGTCTCACATCCCATTGTATCTACATTTTCAGAAATAAATGAGCATCCTAGAGTGTTTATTGAGATAAAAAGTTACTCAGAAACAAAAATAATTGCTGCTATTTAAAGTGTATTTTCATTGCTCAGAGGAGGGACAGCTATAGCTGGCTGCCCAGAATGGTGTCCAGTTGGGTTTTTAATATCTCCTAGGATGGAGACTCCACAGACTCATTGAGCAACCTTTTCCAGGGTTCAAACACAATTTGTGCCCATTAACTGTTGTCCTGAATCACTGTAGCACTGAGAAGACTGTCTGTCTCTTGATTATTCCTTCTAATCAGGTATTTACACACATCAATAAGATCCTCCTAAAGCCTTATTTCCCCATCCCCATCTCTCTCAGGAGCTCTTTGTATGAGAGATGCCCCTGCCCCTTCATAGTATATATGGCCCTTAACTGGACTCTAGTGAGTCCATGTCTCTCTTGCACTGTGGAACCTGGAACTGGTCCCCTCACTCCTGAGGTTTTTCAGTAGTGCTGAGTAAAAATGGATTACCTTCTTCAAACTGCTGATGTTGCACTGCCTAATGCAGTCCAGCACTGGAACACTCCTTAATGGACATAGGGATTTTGCAGTCAGTATGTTATCAAAACATGCTCCTCTGGTGATGCCAGGGAACAGGAAATGTTTCAGAGTTCCTCAACTGAGACATGCAGTGTCTCATCCACCGAATATCTCACTTTTCTCTATGGAGAGAAGGTTTGTCCTAAACTTAAGCTAATGAAATTGCAGCTAAACGATGTATAAAATAGAATGTGTCAATAGTTTTCTGACCTATTTTAGACAGCCCATGGTAGAAAAATTAAAATCACACAAAATTTTTTCCGAAGAAATTAATTTCTCTTATTATTTTCTAATTAATAATGTTCACTGTGCTTTTTATAATAAAGCTGTACCCTGTGTATTCCTTTCAATACCTTTGTATTCTTTTTAGAAACATACATTGAAACAATTAATTATGAATATTTGTGATGTTATGCCACCTGCAGAGGTTCACATTCTCAGTCGAATATGCACAACAATATTTAGGAAAAAATAAAAGCAAGAAAAAAAGTTAACACAATTAAGTCTTAAATTTCTATACTTTAAAGAACAGGTTGTAATTTAAGTTCAATTCACTTAATAATCCTTAGTGATGAAAGAGTATTTTCTTCAAGCAATTAGATCACATAAAAGTGTGTTATGCATTGGGTTTGGTTTGTTTGGCACAGAAATGTCCACATGTGCAGAATTCAAAGGCAGAAAATCTACTTTTTTATTATCTGGACCTCACACCTAAAGGCATTAGGTTACAAAGAATTTAAGTCCAAGAACTTAGATTGCTTGTATTTCAAAGCTACGAGCTTGAATACCACACATGAGTCAGAATGATGAGACTTAGAGGTAGCGTTCACCCACCTGTAACCACAAGTTCAAATTGTACTTCTGCAAGAAAAGCGCAAGAAAAGTAAGGCATGACTGCTCTTGAAGCTGACATATTGACAGATACAGCAACAAGAAGTTTGATATTTCCATTAGGTCTTAAATTACACATTTGGTAATGAAAGCAATGTGTCAGCACTTTTAAGTGTTCACAAAGACATGCACCATTACCACTTTTCCTAACACGGTTGCTTCAAAAACTTTGAAATCTCTCACAAACACTCTCTCATAGGAATACAAGACTCCTGCCTTCAAAACAATTTGAGCAATGTTATCTAATAAAGTCTAAGAAGTAAGCCTTTTTGAGGACAGGATAGTGATGTTCTTTTTTTCCTGTTGCAGGTGGCAAGAGTATTCCTCTGTTTTGCAGGGATTAACATTCTGCTTGAAAAACTGTGAAATAATGCATAGAGCTACCCCAAGTAATTGAAATAATTACACACAAAGTAACTATTGATGCTGTTTCATATAAATTTCTGTCCCTCGTTGTGTAAAAACAAGAACAAGTTATTCTTCCTAACATTAGGCTACAACAAGCTTCCCAAAACAACTCTCTATGATGAAATAAATTTTGAATAGGGTTTACTTCTACTTGGCATGCAAGAATGATGGAAATTAGAAGCTAAAGACACAAGTAAAAAACCACCATGTTATGTTCAAAAGTTCATAAATCCTTCAATTTAAATAAGACAATAAATTATAAATATTCCATATCAATTTTTTCATTTAACCATAACTTGATATTTGCTCAAGTATCAGCTATGTATAAAATAAAGGAAGACATTTGATGGGAGAGGAAACTGTCACAGACACTGGACACCAAAGATGTCTTAAACTAGGATCCAGTTCTTCAAAAAGAAATAGTGCAAATATCTTGTCCCAATTAAACTCAAGGCTTGGTTCTTCTTTGTCTTTTACTTTAGGGAAGCATAGATTTTGCACTAAACAGATGTAAATATTTGATTGAGATTGTGTGAATTAGGATTGTGTGATTGAGGACTGTGTATTTTATGTTTTGTACACAAGAACAATGGGGTTTAGCTGTTGATTAATGGTGATGAGGCCTGCTAATGCCACCTGAAATCTGCAAAGATGCATATTTCTGTGCTAGTAGATTTTGACAAAATATACGGAATGCAATAATTCAATTATTTTGCCTACAACGTAATTTTTAAGAATTAAATCAAAATCCAACTAGGCCCTTGACTTTGCTTCTAGAGGAAAAAGTATTTGTCTCATTTAAAAAATAAATTCTGTTCTCCTGATCTTAGTAGGCCAAGTCTCAAAACTGGAATACAGTTAGGTTTTGTGGGCACAAAAAGCAGGTGGACTAACAGTTATAGAAAAAATTGCTAGTTAAGCATAATAATTTTAAAAACTGTTCTGGATGAGTTTTGTCTAAATCTAGTTTTATATCTCTTGACAACAAGTGTCTAACATATTTTCAAAACAGCA